>NW_008610140.1:6178-18138 GCF_000691845.1 Merops nubicus
CCATATGTCAACCTTAATTTGGGGGCTCAGGGTTCAAACCCCAGCATTTCACTCGGCCCCTTGACATATGGGTGAACCACAGTCCTCATACTATCTTTGGAGAGTTGCACCTTTATCTTATGTGTTTAATCACAGATGCTGCCACAGTCATCTCAGTTGTCTTCTGATCCTTCCTTGTGGTGGTCTCGTCTGTGGGAAGATCAGCACGACTGTAGATCTGGAGCTGATGTCACCCATTGGGCACAGTCCAGCTCTGGGTACACTGCAGTCCACACGCTGCCTGCTATGGTTGAGTTCCATTTCCATCACACACAGCCCCATCCACCAGCCTGGGCTGCAGGTACAGGCCCCTGACGTGGTCACAGGCAGCTTCGTTGTCACGCTGACACTGGTGCCAACAGCTCTAGTCCAAATCATTCCTATGGGCACTAGGGGTGTTCCTCATGCTCTCGGCGGTGCTGCACAAAATCTGGAAGGCAAAATCTTATTCCTGCAAGTAACATCTCTTTGCCAGGGACATGTTCTCATTTTTCCTGCCCAGGTCTCATGGTTAGGATGGTGCTGTCTTTTCCCACAGCTATTACTTCAGCTGGCTCAGGGGGGCCACTCGGCCCCTGAACCCAGACCTTTGCTCCATTACTAAAGTTGGTGGAGACAAAGGAACAGGGGAGGACAACAAAAATTCAATGGTTTTATTGCAGAACAGGTTTTGCATAGGCATTAGGGGGAAAGTCTTAAAGAGGAGCACTGGAAATCGTTGCCCAGAACATTGCAACATCTCCTTTGCCAAAGGGATGAAGAACCATCAGGGAGAACACATATTAGTGCCTATAAGAAAGTCTGTTTGGTGTCTCACTTGGAAGGAAGACAAAAAATAGAACCTCTGAGGGCCCTTTCCACCTTTGGATTTCTGATTAATAACCTTTTATTGTATCTGCACATTTTATCAGGCAAAACTGTGGAAGCAGCTCACTGCACTCTGCTGGCACCTTTCTGAGCCCCCTCGTCACAGCCCTGGGGCAAAGGGCTGGTAGGATCATTTTGGGGGATCATTTTTAGCTAGGATTATACAGCGTGTGACATCAGCCCATGGAAATTGTTTCTGGCTTCACTCTCTGGCATCCGTGAGCCAGTGCTAAGTCATCCATCTGTTTGGGAATGCAATCACATTATTATCTCCTGACAGAGAACATAATCAACTAATTTCGGCCCTGGTATAAATGGATAACCATTTATTATAAATGGATAACTATTCTCAGTTACCCTCTGAAGAAGCCTCCTTGTCTCCATTACTGCTGTATAGGTAAATTAAACTCCTCCATTTGTGTGCTCCAAATTAGTTAAAATAATTTAAAGTAGATGGAGTTAACCGCTTGGAAGTTATTTCTCAATAACTAAGCTATTAGTAATCATTCCTAGGGCTCTTTCTAATCACTGCTGGATTGTTTGTCAGTGAATATGCACATCTCCTTGTTATTACTTCAGTGGAGTAATGCTGAGTTCAACCAAGTGAGGATTTGGCCCACAATATCTCAAGGGTACTTCCTTTTAATTTGGTAATAATTACACCCTAGGCTAATAGACCAGAAGGTCTTTGGCCTTTGAGTTAATGAAATAATACCAACGTAGCCAATCAATTCATTCAGCAAAGAGGAAAATTATTGCTTCACAAACAGGAAGTAACCTCAATTTATTATCATAAACTTCAGTGTGGATTTAAAAAGAGGGGAGGAAAAAGACAGAGGAGATGAAGAAAGAGGAAGATAATTTTTAATATTATTTTCTTCTCTCCCTAGTATCTGATAACCCAAAGTAAAAGTGTAAACCATGGGGGGGGGGTACACACACACAGATTAAATTAATCCAATTTTCATCACCCACAAAAGGCCTAATAGAACTATTCCAAATGCTACAAAGGGATGAGAAGCAACAGATGGTGTGCCATCCACAGGAAGGATTACTTCTCAGTTGAGAGTAATAATAACTATAATTAATATTATAATAACTAATAATTAATAAACCTGAGAACGTGTGTCTTCCATCCTCCCAGTGAACTAGTGAATGGATAATCTCAGAATAAGAACCCAAAGAAAGAGCTGGTGGCAGCAACTCTCCTCTAAACTCCTCAAAGAAAGGTTGTTTCATCTCCCTCTCCCTATTTTTGTGGAGGAAAAGCTGAGAAAAATAAAATAGTCCTTATTGCTCATTATCTTAAACCAAGCTAATTGTAATGACACACAATGAGACCCATGTAATCTTAGTGTGAACACAGACTGAGAATCAGGGCCAGCAAAAACCAAGGGAGAGTTTAATAATCTCAGTCATTAAACACTGTGCCCAAAAGGAGAGTTACAAGGGGATTGATTTTGAGTTTCTTCATCAAGTAAAATAATTTATTTATACAGTAAATTATCTGCATATCCCTAAGATAATGACTTCTAAATCACATTTGTTCACATTCAGGTGATTTAATATAGGTTTTCTAGGTAGTGGTGGAGGACTGATGACTCTTGCACCAGTTGTATCATTGATATAGAGCTTGTCTATGCGTATAGAGGCACAGATATTAATTTTAATTAATGATGTGGACACGTCCAGTTGCATTCTTTGAGGATCTGCCCCTTACATAAATATTGTTTCCCTATATTTACCTTATATTTCATGAGGTGGCTCTATCTCTAATCATTAAGCTTAATTCAGCCCTTCCTATGAGCAAACATTGCATGATTTAGTTCATGTCTTCTTTATTTAATAAAAATTTAGGAAGATTGTGAATGGTTCTTGGCAATCAATAAAAAAGTGAGGAATGTTCTGAAGAAAATTTCTATGATTCTATGATTTTATTTCATTATAAGCTTCTATTTCATCATAAGTCTTCTTGATGTATGCAGTGACATAGTGAGGTCAAGACAACAACTTTACATGCTGTAAAATGGTCTGAAAGTGAATAGCCTCAATCAGATATTGAGGAAACCATAAAACCTATTCCTTTTGATCATCTCTTTATCAAGCTTAGCATTGTGCTTGCAGATCCAAAACCAATATCATAAAAACTTCCCCATTTGGCTTGTTGGGAAGGTTTTGCAGCCTTGAAGGACTTGCTGGTGGGATTACTTGGAAAATTTAAGGAGTCACTGCCAAATCTGTATTCTGGGTGGACATCTAGTGTGCTAGAAGCATCCAGCTATGCATGGAATTGAGATTTACTCATCTGTGATGAAGCAAAGTCCTTCATCCAGATGCTCAGAGAATGTGGTTGCAAGACAACCCTGTGAACTCTTCTTGACTGTGTCAGTTTTAAAGATATCCTGTGACTTGGTTCTTCTACCATCAAAGATCAAAATCTTTCTGCAAATCATGGGGACACTTGAATTGCTAAGGAAAAGGAGATAAAACATAATAATGGAAAATATTTGACACACTAAATAAAGGGTTTGCCAAAATTCCCTTCTTTTTATGTTGTAAGTCAGACTTGAACACTTTATTCTCAAACTAGTTAAAGCCCAATTCTTATGTTGTGCTGCTGTACTTCAGAGGTAGCTTACAGAATATTGCAGAAGTTACAGAATGAAACTAGTGTGAATGACACAGGAGTTGACCATTCAAGTGTGAAATTCAAGCTTTACACTCTCAATCTAGAGAAATCTGGAAAATATGGTGAAAATAGTCTTGGCATTGCCCCAGAACTACTCAGCAGTCAGTTCCTCAGGAAAAGAAAAATTACCAAACCCAAAGTATCCTCCAGAAACAATGCAGTGATGTATTTCACCTTATTTTCAAAGCCTTCTGTAGAACTGTAGAGAATATGACATTTATAATTTTCCTATTACAAACAAGGGGAGCTCCACTCTGAGTTAGTCTCATTGGGCAACTGAAGTGAACTGAAAATTATAGATATTTCTTATGCATTTCTAATAGTCTTGTGTTGGCCTCGAGGCATAATTGAAATTCTAATATATAAGGCTGAAGCAGCTGCTAAATTTGGATTTATGTATTAACTATTTGGAGGAATTGGTTAATTAACTTTAATATTGTTATAGTCTCCTTAACAGCATTTCAAAATAACTGTGATTAATAGACCGTGATAAGAATTTTGATCAGTTGTGATTTAATGTTTTTCAGTTAAAAAAAAGGAAGAATTTATAGCACATTAAAATTTCGTTTGAATTATTTAATTGGAGATATCAATCTTGCCTGAAAAAGTAATCTTCACCCATTCAGTGACATAAGAAGTTAGTTTCCCCTACCCAAACATTTACAAACCTTGCCTCTGTTTCCTTTCCTTCTGCTATTATTTCATTTCATTTCATGTAGTTTTGATGAGTGATTGTTTTCAACAGTTTTTAAGAGTTCCAGTCAGCAATATTTCATTCTGGAATAAAAGCTAATGATCCATAAATCCTTAATGCCATATTTTTATAGTCAGTAAATTAGTCTTAAATGGGTTCAGTAAGTTCTCTGATGTATGTCATTAATTGTTAATGGTGTTTTAACTAGATAATGGTTGTAAAAGGTTGTTTATCATCACCACTGGTGGGTTCCTATTGCTGGCAATCTGTTCTGCCTGGTACTGCTCAACTTCTTCTGTCTACCATTGTGTGCAGCAGAGGGAACAGGAGACTGGGAAGCATAGTTGAAATATCCAATTCAAACATGTCCAGTGGATAATGAGCCTACAGACCACCAGGCTTAGGAAGGTCAGGTTACTTTTTTGGCTTTCAAACAAAACCAGAGGTGTATCATGCCCTAGTGCTCTTTGCACATAGCATGAGTTATAAACCAGTCCTGCCTAAGCAGGGAAAATGCCCAGGCTTAGATCCAAGCTAATTCAGGCATTAAATTACCTAAAGATTATGCTCTCCAATGACCTAGTGACTTGAGTAGCAAGTGAAGCTTGGGTAGTCATCAGTGGTTTCTCTTTAGGATGAAGAGGTAGAGTTACGTTAATGACATGCAGTAATTAAAGGAAAAGTTCATCCAGTGCTAGGAAAAGTGAATTTTTATATATACAACAGTAACTAAGTCAGTGAAAGTGAACTAAATCTCCTCTTTGGATCTTTAACCAATATTAGGACTTCACGGGCTGTTTCCACCAAGCTCATTACCAAGCAAACAGATCACTTCAGTAAGGTCAGATCTGACTCCAGGAATAGGAATACAAAGTCTTGCTTCACCAAACAGAAGGCACTCAGCATCCAGAGGCTTCTCTTTTCACATTTTCTCTGGGATTTCTTGGCCTCTCCACTATTTTCCTCTGCCACACAGCTCCCTCAGAGGTCTCCTGCCCCCTTGCATTTTCTTCCCACCACCAATCAACTGCATAGCTTGACTCTTAGCTGCTTGGTGCACAACCTGCTAGTCAGACCCAGTTTGTTCACACTCCATCCCATGCAGCTTTTATATTTTTACCCTAAGTGAGGAGTAGCAGACATTTGACCTCAGTTTTAGGTTAAAATCTTCACTGAACCCTTAGGAGGACAACAAAGGCAGAACAAACTGTGCAGACAGATGTCAGACCCTGGGTCCTACCTGCTGTTATCTCCCCTCATCACCTCTTGTGCCCAAAGTTGCCTGGAGCCCCATGGAGAGCATCAGCAGAGCCTGGATTTGCCTCTCTAAAAATATGACCTAGGGAAAGGATATTATGTACCAGCTCCAAATCCTCCCAAGGCAGATGAGGTGTTTGATGTGCAGCAAGATAATGAGGCTGGAGTGCTGTATTCTGCCAAGGAAACTGGAAAAAAAGGCACGTGTAGTGCCCGTGCTACACATCAAGATATTTTACCCACCCCCTTGGCTGCTCTCCTTGCTTCATTCCCCAATTCAGTTTGCCCCCCAACTAGTAACGTGCTGCAACTATCGACCAGCCCTACATGAATTAAAGAGCCTGCCAGGGACAGCCTCCTGCAAGGAGTCCAGAAAGCTTCTCAGTAGCTCACAAAAATAAATGAGTACAAATTTTTCCCTCCCAGAACATCAGTCTCCTCAGACACAGGCAGGAGGCACCATCCCCAGTGACACAGTGCTGGGGACAGTGTGTGCACTGGGGCCACCTTTGAGAAATGTCTTGCCCCCTCCCCACCACAACCATGTCTCCCAGCAATGCTCTTTCCAGCACCATCCCTTGCCCATCCCCACGTTTGGAAGGCTCCCCTCTATTCCCATGCTCCTCATCCCCACTTCAAAACCAAGCAGGCATGAGTTTTGGAACGATGTGATCAGGAGCTTGCACTCTTCCCAGCTCTGTCAGTGTCCACACTGCTTCTGCCCTTGAAAAGGAGACAAAAGTGTTCAAAAACAGAGGAAGACTCGCATTTATTCTTCAAAATGTGGAGCCAAAAGATGCTGTCATTGCCCCCACAATGTGAAAACCAGCAGAGGTTAGACATGCACCCCAAAACATGGCAAAACCCAACCTCCTGGAAAATGATAGCATAGGGTACCTTAGGGACACCAGTGTCTCTAGAAGGAATATAGGAAGTAGGAGGAGTTCTCTTTGGTTTTATAATGCTAAAAGATTCACTGAGGAGTGTGGGAGTGAACAGGGCATTTTCCAAGAGGAGGAAAAGCTGATTTCTAGTCCCTACTATTCTATTTTCTCATCCCACTTGATAGGTCAACCCTCAAACCATCCAGATGTTGCATAAAAACTGAGAAGTACCAGCTCCTTCTTCAGAGATGGCAAGGTTCTGTGCAGAGCCAACATCAGCCCTGAAATTGCTGCCAGCCCATAACATCTCGTGCAAAGAAATGAAAAAAAAATGGATATTTAAGGAGCCAGTAGGACTTATGCATAAAAGAGGTGATAAAATCATATGAAGCTTCAGCTTTTTAGAGCCTGAATTAGCAACAATTTCATTTGGTTTTCCATTAAAGGTTATGGCAGTGTCAACCCATGTGTCTGCAGTCACCCATCTGAGCTGCATTATGAAATGTTTTGAAGAACTTCAAGGGGTCTTCAGCTTATTGAACTAAATTCATTCTAGAAATTGGGTTAAAATCCTTTGGGGTGAGCTCCTTTGGATATCTGGGGTGTTATTTGTAGTATCCATGATTTCACCATGTGTAAATCTCTAGAAATAAGCCAGCCATTATTTCAGCCCAAGGCTCCAGTTCCTACCCCTGCTTTTACTCTTCTCACATAAGCTTTCCATAATCCTCTTAATAACTGTGGGTTTTGTTTACAGTATTTTGAGCTATATCAACCCTAAGCCACTATATTTTTTTTTCCCAGTTGTTTAATGAAGATTAGATTAATTTTATTAGCATTCAACGGGTGCTCTTGTCCAATTATCAGTCATAGTTCTGCTGGGATTATTTTAAAAAACCCTAAGGGAAGTGTTGATCCAAACAATGAATGAATTTCAATGGAAATAGGTTACATAACACATTGGAGAATCCTAGTTTTAATTATACTTGCAGCCTTAAGATCAGCTCTTAAAACACATTGTGCACATCTGTCCACTTGCTTGGGGCTCGGTCTTGAATCATACTAAAAAAAAGAGAGATGTGAGAGTGATTAAAAAAAGAGCCAAAGAGCAAAAACCCCAAACTCATAAGCCCCCATATGGTATCATATCTGGGCTGAGGGCAATGCTATGTTAGCAAAAAGGGACTTGGGCAGTTGCTGCTTTGTTAGTGCTGTTCCAGGATCACAAAAGCAGAGTCCTCCCTCTGCCTCTTCCAGCTTTTTCCTTTTCTCTTCTCTTTATCCCACCCTAAACCTTCATAGAGAACCAGATACTTTGGGTCTAGCCAGTGGGAAAGTTTCCATCTCTAAGGATTTCTCAGCTAGGAAGAGGTTTTCTTTACACCCACCAACTATTTAAAACTGGCAGAAATCTCTTTACAGGGAGGACTATAATAAATTCAGTGCCCTACAGGGCTCCCAGAGACCTCAGCATCAAAGAACACATTCAATTAAACTCTTCTCCGTTTAGGATCAAGTATGCCTGACACAGTTGGGCTAAATATCTGACGAGACATTTGCCAGCCCTGGGATTGTGCAGTTTATTGGAGAAGGACCAGTTCTCATGTCTAAGATGTGAATGACTATGAACTTCTCAGAAACATCGACTGTAAATGCTGCTTGGCCTTGCTGGGTATTGCTCCTCTTTGTCACAGGTGACTGTTAACACAGCTCTTGACCTCCTCTGTTCCCCACAGAGATGCTGCTCAGGAAGTCACTGATGTTTTTGCCATGCTGAGAAGGAGGGAAGAACTGCACTTTCCCTAAGCACTGTTGGCAGGGAGGAGGAAAGAGAAAGAGAGAGTCCACTGGGAGCATCAAAAATACCTAGAATGCTCCAGCTCCTTTTAATCATTGAATAGAAACGACCTAAAAATGACCCTAGAGACCAAAAGAAAGAAAGCAAATATTATGAGGCAAGCAGGGAGAAGGGAAAATTAGGAAGACATCCCTTTGATAAACTCTGCCCCTTTCCAAAGGCCAGAGAGCAGCACATGGAGGTGGTGAAGGTGGCAGCTTTCCAGTACCACTGCTGTCAGTTTATCCTGAAAAGATGACCTGCCTAAACTAGCACTGCATCTTTTCTCTTCCTACCTGACAGCATTTTGCCTTTTTCTGGAAACAGCTCCCTAATAGACTTTCTCTCAGGCGTTTATTCCACGTGGAGTGCTAGGTTTGGTTTCTAAT
This sequence comes from Merops nubicus, assembly GCF_000691845.1. Taxonomy (NCBI): domain Eukaryota; kingdom Metazoa; phylum Chordata; class Aves; order Coraciiformes; family Meropidae; genus Merops; species Merops nubicus. The sequence continues at coordinate 14,835 of NW_008610140.1, forward strand.
CCTTCCTTTTCATCTGGCTGCCTACTGCTGACTGTGGAAAGTGTAGGTTTGCCTCCACTGATGGCTCTCTGTAATGCCTGTGATTACACCCTCTGCATCTTCTTCCCAGTGCCAGCCTTTCAGCTGAACAGCACGTTATGCCTGGATAAGACTCAAAAGAGCAGCTTAATATCAGGGTTCTCTGGAGCTATAATAACTGGTTCAGGATCGAGCAGATAAAACCACATCAATATTTCCTTGTGGTCCACACAGCAAACCTGCATACGTCTATTGATGAGTGGAAGTTGTCTTTTACCATTTCTCTGGCTGAAAAGGGATGAAAATAAAGCAAAAGTCATCAGAAAGTCCAGAGAACAGCAAGCATAAAACAACCTGTTGCCTGCTGCACGCATCAGGGGCACGGTCTCTTTATGTCAGACCCAGTAAATCATCTGTAAATCACCATTCTTAAGTAGGGATCCCTTTAAACTAGAGAAAATGTGATTCTGCAAAATAGTTCACACCAGCCAAACCCAGTTATTTCCAGGGAATCTACCAAAATGTTGCTGTAAGTACAAAGAGAATGGTGCCTCCGTGGAGGGGACCTGAGAAACAACTGGAGTGAAAGGGAAACTGCTTGTGAGTGTTCATACTGTATAAATTTACTACTCAGTTTTGTAATATTGAGGAAAACATTGCAGGGCAACAAAGGTGGTGAGGGGTCTCGGGAGCATATCCCATGAGGAACAGCTGAGGGAACTGGGATTGTTTAGTTTGGAGGAGAGGAGGCTGAGGGAGACCTTATTGCTCTCTACAGCTACCTGAAAGGAGGTTGTAGGTGGGTGTTGGTCTCTTCTCCCAGGTAACTAGCAATAGGATGAGAAGAAATGGGCTCAAGCTGCACCAGAGGAGGTTTGGATTGGATATTAGGAAGATTTTCCTTGCTGAAAGAGTGGTGAGGCACTGAAACAGCCTGTCCAGGGCAGTGGTGGAGTCACCATCCCTGAAGGTGCTCCAAAAAGGTGTAGGCATGGCACTTGGGGACATGGTGTAGTAGTCATGGTTGTGTTGGATTGACAGCTGGACTTGATCTTAGAAGTTTTTTCCAACCTTAATGATTCTATGGTCCTATGAAAACAGGTCCAGAACACAAACCAGAAGAGAAAATTAAAAGGCAATCCTTCATCTGCTGTTGGTTCTTTAGAGTTTACTCTTGGAATCTTTTTCTGTGCACAGGTAAAGTTTAAAAAGGGAATTTTTAAACTGAACCTCAGCTAGAAGAGGGTAGATTTAGGTTAGACGTGGCCTCCACGGAGCCAAGGAATTAGTGTTGAGGAGCTGATGTTCTCAAGGTGCTCATTTCAGAGGGTTTGTTTTCCTCAGGGCATCCCTTCAGGCTAGTTGTCTTCTGCTTATTTGTGGCTAAGGACTACTAGGTGCACATCTGGAACTGGCCTTCCAATTCTGTTTCATGGAAAGAAACCCAGCTCAATTCCCCTGAGACTGCTCCACCATGCCAAACAAAGTGCAAGTGGAGGCAGCTTTACATCAGGAGCACAATACTGCTCTGAACTGAAGGGTAGATGCACCCTCAACATCCCAGAAGCTGCCTGCTCATTGGCTTGATGTTGTGAAGTGTTGAAGTGGTATGCAGGGCACTGGGCTTTATTTAAATAACCCCTTCCTAGCTTCATCATAAGTCTGTTCTCAGCTTTATTATTGAAAAACAGATTTTTCAAACCACCACTCATTCCTGTGGGGAAACCAAATCCTGACATTCATACAGCAAAGTTCTATGTGCCAAATAGGTGCACCTTGCAAGACACTTTGAATTTTATATGACAGTTTCCACTGCAAACAACCCCTCTTCCCATTTCAACCCCAAATTTAACTCCACTTATATCTTTAGGAGGTTCCACCCACAGGGAGAGGACTGCTGGTGTGTGGAACCACAGAGGGGCACTGTGATAGTTCAGCAGAGCCCGTGTCCTCCACCTGCCATCAGCAAAGACCCTCCATCTGACAGCACCACCAGGCAAGTCGTGCTCCTCCCAGGCTGCTGAGGTTGCCATCTCACCTAGTGAAAACACCATCAGAGAGATCAGGAGTGGCAGGCACAGATTTCCAAGGCTCCTTACAAGTCTCTTGTGGGTTTTGAGCAAAACAGACTGTGAATTTTTATTAATTTTGGGTTTGTTTTTTTTCCAAAGAGGCTCTGGGAATCTTTCTGGCACTGCCATGAATCCACCCAGTTGAAGCCTGAGGTTTAGCATGGGAGGGAAAGTGCTCCCATGAAAACCACCCTGGTGTTATGTGTCTAGTTCCCAGAACTCTGATGCCTCCCTTTGCGTCCACCATCAGCAATGCAATCATTCAAATAAGCTGAAATCAATCATATAATGAGTCCCACCAGATGATACTTATCTTTGAGGGGAATGAATAAATCATTGTGCCTTTGACAGGGTATTTATGCCATAAATTGACCTAGGAAGTGGCATGGCAACACTTTGATAGTTATGGCTGTGATAGGGACAATTTAGGAATGAATGCATCTTTGTGCTTGGACCAGCTCAAATCCTGGCACCTGTTGAAACTAAAACTGCTCAGGGAAAGAATCCTGCTGCTAACAGAGATGTTGGAAACAGAGATGTTGAACCCAGAGCAATCATCTTTCAGCACTGAGCCCTGCTCTGGAGCAAGGAGAGTTCTCAAACTGATGCCATTCCTCCTTCAGGCATCTCTCCATTTCTCACTGCTCACTGTCTGAAGGAGAAATTCAGCCCCTTTCTCATTTATCATCAATATTTTCATAAATAATGCAGCCAGAAGAGCATAGACTCGTGCTAAAGGGCCCTAATCTGTCCTATAATACCAACTAGTCTCTACTTACACATGATATTATGAAGGGTTAGAGGCAAACTTTATTTGCTCAGCCTAAACTAAAACCAAATGTGAAGGCAGCTCCCTTTTGCTTCAGCTTTGTTTCTTCTCCCTGCCACCTGCAAGCTTTGGGTCCTGGTGATGTCACAGACCTTGAAAGTTCAGTGCCATGAGCCTGGCAAACTTTCTTTTGGCTGCAGTGATTTTTAGGGCTGAACACATTGGTTTTAAGAGACTACTGTAGGTGTGAGCAAAGCCTTGTACCAGATTTTCAGGTTTTCTGGAAACTGTAGACAGGAGAAGTGTTTGTGGGGTGTAAAGGAGGCAGTGGTTTAAAACCAGCTGTTATAAGCAATTATATACATATATATGTATTTATTTGTTATATTTAAATCATAACTACTATAGATTAAATATAAAATATGCATCTATTCCAAATATAGAT
>NW_008610141.1:0-20663 GCF_000691845.1 Merops nubicus
GGGACCCCCGCGGAGGGGCGCGGGCTGGGGCGCCGCCAGCGGGGAGGAGGGGTTTGGTGCGTGAAGCCGCCGGCTTCCCGTGGCAAAACCTCTTCGAACCCCCCGCCGTCGGGAACCGGGCCTGCGGGCAGAGCGGGTGTTATTTCAGCCCGGCTCTGGGGGGAGGCGGCCACCACCGTGGAAACAGAAGGGCGTTCCAGTGGAAGCTGAAGGGCCTCATCTGAAAACCACCCTCCGTCGCAGGTTTGAACCTGCAGGTCCTACCCACTTAGGTTCAGGTTTTGTTTAAGTTCTGTTCTGCAATGAGGCAGAAATGACTTTGAGAGAAAACGTCTGGTTTGGAGTGTGGGTGTACAGGCGTATCAGGAAGAGGAGATGTTACATTTGATCCTACATATGTTTATCTGAGCACTAATAGGGCATACTCGTGACACACCTATATTTTTCCTACATAAACAGAAACATAAAATAAATGCACACAAACACAAATGCACCAAAAATGGGTGTATGGAGAAAACCTGCTACACTCAGCAGTTGACATTCTTGTATCTGCAACACAAATGTTAAAACGCAGCCGTAACCTTGTTTTGCTTTAATAAACACTACAGATTTAAACAAATACGAACTGAGAAGCCTGTAATGTACAAGGTAAAAATTTGGGGGGAAAAAAAAAATTTTGTGAAAGTTGTCAACAGCATAACAGATTCCTCACACGTACCGAAAGGTTAGCAAGACCTTGAGTGTAGTAATGTTACCTCTTTTCCTAATTTGCTTATTTTTATCTCTGTCACAAAAATGCTGTCTTAAAGCTGTTCTCGAGACTGACATAACTTGTGACAAAAATATATATTTTCTTTTACCTTGTAGCTGGAGAAGGTCACCATGCTTTGCAAACAAGCAAATACAGCAGTGGCCAACTTACGTGAGTGTGTGCATATATAGAGAGATATATGTTCCAGTAGAAAGAATGCTTCCCTCTCCATCAGGTCTTTGCTGGAGGAGTTGAGTTCACTGTATCAAGAGATTTGGAGAATTTGTAAAATTCTGGATTAATCTTATCTGGAGAGTACACCCGGTCTCCCCCTTCTTTCTTTGTACTCACAACTGTTTTCTCAACTTCTTTGCCTCACAGCTGCAGTGCTAATAATTTATCAGCCCAGTTACCTCCCTCACTCTATTTGAGCTGAGTCTTCTTCAAAGCCAAAGGAGTGAGCCGTTGGACGACGCAAGATACAGGCGGCATGCTAACAAGGGGGTGTGAGCAAGCTTCAACTGCTCTCTGGTCATGAGTTCATGAGCCTTGTAAAGCTGCTCGACAGGGTAAAGAGATAAAGTGGAGATGAAAAAAAAAGCAACCTTTGAGATGAGTCCAGATCATCTTTGATCTGAGACAAATTTGCACGGCTTTTGTTACTCTAAGCTTGCGCTGAAACAGACCTAGCTGGCAGCAGGGAATGGAATGGGGGGCGGAGAAGTTGCCTGAGCAGTGTTGGGAGGCAGCGGGATGTTGTTTGCTGCCATCTGGGTGCAAATGCCATGATAAAAGGGATGAGTCTCGAGGCATTTTGGCATCTCTGTCATACAGGGGCTGTAGCAGCCCCTTGGAAGTACCAAGCACTGGCATGAGCGATAGTGGCCTCTAAGCTGCTCTATTGCATACCAGAAGACTATTCTATCTGATAGTTGAGGCAGCAGAAAGGTGGTTGAGTTGTACTCTGAGCTTTTAAGTGGGTGCAAAGATTGGGACCAAAGGGTGTTATCAGACAAATACATAGACTAGATTCACTCGCATCTGGAAGCAGGAGCCAGCCAAATATGTCCAGTATCAAACATTTGGAATGGGATAGTTTCCTCTGAGTCTCCATGACCCAGGCTACTAGTGATAACAGGAAATTCACTCTCTGTGAGCTAAAAGTTATTTCAGTGCCAAATCCCCCCCACCATTATCCCTCCCCTTCTGTGCTCCTGCCTGGCTTCATGTAAAGGGCATTCAGTGCTGAGCCAAGCTTCCTTGTTTCCATTTGTTTTGCCTTTCACCTGAATGATTTTCTTTCCTTTCTCTTTGGGTCACTCTCTCAAACACTCAACAATGTTGTGTATGCAAACACAATCTCCACCCATTCGTAAGAAGACCTTTCCACATTGCTGTTTAGCCAAGATAACAACCTCACCATAGGGGAGCAAGTGTCTGTGGGCATAAACATGATGTCTTGTGCCCTCTTAGACCCACCATGGTATCTGCACATCAGCACAGGGCTGACAGCTATGGCAGAGGACTTGGACCAGTGCTATTCCAGAATCTCAGCTAGAGACCAGGGGGAAACACCTTAACGTATCTGGAGCAGCACCAGGTGCTCTAGGTAGGCCAGGTCCCAGCTTGCCTTTTTACCCCTGTGTTGCTGTGGATTGGAGTACCTGCACTGCCTTCACAGGAGATTTGGGCTCCTGGTAATTTTTTTCTTTTTTAAAAATTATTTTCCCAAATTAAGCAAGACCCAAGCTCAGGGTCAAATCAGCTGAGCCCATCATACATTTCCAACTCAAACCGGCCAGTTATGTAAAGGTTTTATTACAGTCACAGTTTCCAGTTAGACAAGTGGCCATTCTTGAAAGTGTTTGCACATTCTTCAATCGAAATTTAGAAACATCAACAACATCAAAAAATATGGTCATCTCAAACCCAGTGCTTCTCTTTGAATAGATATTTTAAAACACGGGGTTTCACTTTGATCTGAAGTGTTGCCTTTTCTCTTTTGTTGTTCCCAAACCAAAAGGCTGGTTGAAAGTTTCCCTGTGTGTAAAAATCTCCCATATTATAATCTTCGTTTGCTTTTTAAGAGAAAAAAAAAAAATTCTCTAGCAATGTGCCCACTCAAACCTAGTGGCTTACCAGTGACCTCCTCACGTTGTGGTTCCCTGGTGATGTGCAAGCCACTTTGGAGCGAGGTCTGCAGACAGCTTCCAGCAGTGTAGGTGGAGATAATTCTGTAAGTTTTGACATGAGTGTGTTCATGCTTTGATTGTTGCGCATCCAGCAGCGGATCAGCACTACCTGATTGCCTCAGTGGCTGCTGTAAAAGCCCTGCCAATGCCAGCACCTGCATTTCCTTGTAGGACATGAATGCAGGGCAGGGTGATAAGAGAAGAGAGTGCAAGGTGGGAGGTGATGGAAAGATGCAGACTGAGATATCTGACTGGTGATCAGCAAGGGTACAAGACTGGTGTTCCCATGGGTTGGAGGGAGGTGAGTGAAGGATATGAGCGCCTGGGTATGTTTTCAGTCACAGTTTGATGAGACAAGGTAGAACAGTGCTGGATCCTGGACTGGCTTCAGTGATGGCAGAGAGAAGAAGCCATGCCTCCTTGAACCCATAGGGATGAGCTGCCACATGACCAAGAGCTGCTACTGCCATGGATGTCCTGTAGTTTCAGGTTTGTAGGCAAACTGCATTTGGAAACATGGGTTTGACAATCCCCAAGTCTTTTTTTATTCATCCTCTTAAAAGAAGAGAAACAAACTACGCTTCATTTCTCAGGGAGCAAGGGAGAGAATTTGTTAATCTTCTTACACCTACCAAATAGCATGTGTTGGTAAAGACTACATATTTGTGTCATTATTATACTAATAAACAATTTCTGCCAGAGGACCCACACAGCTTTATAAACCTTATCCCTCTCTTAATGTGGGCAAACTGAGATGTGTAACAGTTGAGACATGAGGTTTTCTAAGAGATATAAAGGAGTGAGGCACCCAGCTCTGCCTGGCTTTCCCTGGGAGCTGTGCATCTCAGCCCCCTTGGAAATTCCAGCCTAAGCGATTTGCCCCAGGGTCATGCAGTGAGTCAGTATGTGAAGTGGGAACAGAGCCAGGCTATTCTGACTCTGTTTCCTATCCTAACCACTGGTCTACTCACAGGATATTTGGTCATGCAAATCTCATTGCACAATATCTTGTCAGCAATGTTTTGCCATGAAAAAATTGTCATCCCTAGCAGCACATGAGGTCCCTTGAAGATAGAAATAGTAAACCCAGTCTGTTCTATATATTCAGTACAACAGATGACACATCCCACTGTCAGATCTTATTACAATAAAATATTTGTGGTGAAAGAACCAAGATGAAATGATGCAGTCCTGATAAAATGGCCGTTAAAGACCAGATGTATGCACCTGGAAAATGAGACTCACTGCATTAAGTATCAGGCCACAAGTATTCCATTTCCTATTTGGGGTCAGATCTGAAGTCAAATGAGATCACTTCTCATGCTGAGAAGACTCCTCAGGCTTAAAAATTCATGTAAAAATGAAATAACACAGGTCAGGTATTCAATATAGGATCTCCTAACCCAAAGAAAAATATATTACATTTGTATATATATAACCTCAGTTAGCCAGTGAAATAAGTATAAATATATTAGTGCAGCCAGAAGGAGAATTTGGCACTGTAGGTGTAACTGTCCCTGGTATACTGAAACTAGGAAGGTACAGTCAGCTATCTCTTCAGTTATATATGTGTGTGTGTGTATATATATATATGTTTGTTTGGGTTTTTTTTTAATTTTTATTTTTTTAAGAAGTATTCTTTTAACACTTGCCCACTCAAAGATTGCACTGTTATGGGTACCCTCAAACTTCAGCTTTATAAATTATTTTCATTTTAAAATGGCCAATATAAATTAAATGTATCATTTTCATTCCATAGGAAAGTAAGAATCCAGAGAACTAGCTAAGGATACAATACAGTTCTCTTCTTGATCCAGCAGTAAATAAATACAACTGGAATTTAGAAAACATTTCCCTTGGTATTCTATACAAAGACTGAACTTGCTGGAAGCTTTGCAGTGGGATGTCCATTAACTGAGTGTATAATCTATCACCTTTCCATTACAGTGTCTTTAGCTGGAACACAAGACCAAGAAAAACACCATTTTGTCTTAAAAATAGCCACAGGCTCCCTCAGAAGCAGGTTACACTGAGCTACAACAGACTCTCTGGATGGGGAAAATGTTCCTCATTTCCGTGTGCCCATAGCCTGTTAGCTACACCATTATTTACACCAAGGGACTTCCTAGATACTCGGAGGAGTGGAGCTCATTCTGCTAAGCGCTGTTGAAACATGTTATGAAAAAACAGTACCTGCCTGCTGATACAACTTCACGCTTGCACTGCGCTGCTCTGTGCTGCTTTGACAGTGCAAATCTGTTCCAGCAGGCAATTTCCAATGCATTTGCAATGCCATAGTTTGCCTCAGAGTTAGTGAAAAATGATAACGTGCCTTTTAATCATCATGCACCAGCAAAGAGGGGAAAGTGGAGCAGCCAGCCAACCTTGTCTTTAAATCCAGATGGGTAGGAGACCCTGCTGGGTCATAGCTTTCCATGCATTTGTGCCTACTGGGGTGTTTAACAGCTTCATTGCCAGGTGAGTTGAACTGCTAGAGCCATCTTTCTGTTCAACAAATTCTGTCCACAATGAGAGGTAAACCCTGCCTAGTGCAGCTGTAGCCCCATGATAGGGAAGGGCAAGGAGCCACTGAATACACTGGGAATGTGAGCAGCCAAATCTGAGCAAAGGGCTTTAAGGCAAGCACTGACTTCTCAGTGTTAGTTTCTTTGTTACTAAAATTAAAACTCAGGAAATGAGCATTTTTGGACACTAATATGGATGAAAAATCCTTCTAAGCAATTCACTTTCTCAATGAACTTGCCTCTTTATGAGGCTGCCAGACATTTTCAGCATCAGCCAGTTTTGCATCTCCTGCCTTTTCACCTCCCTCCATGTTAAGTTCCAGCCAGCAGTGACACAAACCTAAGAAAAAAGTAGGCTGGTAGGAGGAAACAGTCAAGAATTCAGGTGTAAATGCCTCTGAGCAGTACCACTGAGCATGGCCATACTGGCTTCACGTGGCCACAGTGAGCTTTACCTCCAGCCACTCCCCATAACTTCCTTCTCATTCCTACTTTATTTTGATCTGAATGGTCAAAAACATTTGAAAACCTCTCCACCAAGGCAATAGTCTAGCTCCTGCTGAGGAGAGTTGCCAGGGAGGTAGGCCAAGCTGGCAACAAAATCATGTTAGACATCTGTGGTCACAGGTCAGGACAGACAGAAACTGATGAGGTCTATGCAGTGGCAAGTAGTGACCATCAACCAGCTCCAGAGTTGAGGGTGTGAAAACTGTAACCACTTTTCCTTCCACAAGCACCCTGAACACGGGGACCTGCACTGTGATCTCACCTTTTTGTCTTCTGGTTTTACAGAAGAACTGAAGGTCAGAAGTGCTTGCAGGATCTGCCAGCTGTTATCCAGAGTAAATGCCAGCCCAGACACCTATAAGAGGGTGTTGTGGTTTGAGGCTTGGAATGGGGGCGTGACCTTCCAGCAACTGGGAGGACCCCGGGTGGGGGTGAAACCATTGTATTCCCTCCCCTTCCCACACACACGCTGATAAGAGACAAGAAGTGGGTTCTAATTTCACTCCTGCCTTGGAGCTCAGAGAGGGAAGTTGTCCTTTCACTCCGTGGGACCCTGGAACCATTTCTGAGGGTTTTGTATATTTTATCTTTTGTATTATTCCCCTGGTCTTTATATATATTATTTTCCTTACCTCCCTTTTTCGTTTTCTGTTCCTTGTTGAACAATATACTTCATTTTTTTTCCAAAGTGTCTCTCTCTCTCTCGGGGGTGAGAGGTGAGTACATAGTTCTGTTCCGTGTGGGTCCTGCCCTGAACCCCTTTTTACACGGAACCAGGACAGAGGGGAACCTCACCTGGGAGACCTCAGTTTCTCCTAAATGGGAGCTGACAAAAACTCATGAGCAACACCAAAACCTTAGGCTGAGTGAGACTGTGGGTACTTGGATATTTGTGTCCATCCTGTCCCTGCTGGGTTATTGTAGTTGCTACCTGTGTCTGGATCCAGATACAAATAAACCTGTTTTCCTCAGTGGAGCAGGTTATCATGAAGTCTCATTCTTCTGCTTTCAACCCCTGCATTGGTTTGTTGCCCACTTTGTTTTCTGATTCTAGCTTTTACTTCTGATTTTCAAAAGACTCTAAGGTTGACTTAGGACCCACTTGAGTCATATCACCACCATGATACCACCATCCTGACTCACTCAGTTCAGCTGTATTCTATGAAGATAACACATCTTACAAAGCCTCAGATGAATCGAGGAAACAGAAAACATTTTATGAAAAGGAATTCATATGAGATTTTAAAGATAGATTTAATGCTGTATGACTAGTGCTTGGGCATGTGGCAACATCTTCCTCTTTACAAAGCATTTTTTCTCAGAAATAGCATGATGATGATACATGTGATTAAAATGTTTCCCACTGCCTCTACCAGAGACAGAAAATCTCTCTTGGTACTCCCCACAGAATATGGAAATCTCATTTACCTCAGTAACATTTCAACATCCTAGAAAGAAATTCTATAAAACCCCTAAGAAAGCCTTTGCCTACAGTAGGAAATGGCGTAATTTCATTTAAGTTCAGCCAGTGCTGGGTCTTGATTTGCTGAAGGTGTGGACAAAAATAAATACACCAAATACTAGCTGTGGCTAAAACCCAGTTGAAGGCAAGTAAGTAAAAAAAAGTTGGCCTGTTTTCTTCTGACAAGTTGAGGCAAATCTCACCTGTGTATGCACATTTGGTTTATAATCTAGTCCTTAGTTTGGCTCCTTCATTGAGAATGACCTGTTTTGTCACAATTTTATCCCTCCCTGAAACCAAGGGTTTGTGTAACAGCTACACAGAACAGCTGCTTGGACTATGTATAGGCCAGTTTACATTAGCCTGGTTTTTCTTGAGAAAGTCATAGTTTAAACAAATGGTTATGTCTATTTTAATCATTTTTGTCTTCTTTTGAAGTGTTTTTTCAAACATTAGCTTTTTTTCTTTCAAAATCAAGTTTGGCTTTACAAATTCATCTGCTCTGTCATGTCCCCTTTAAACACAGCTGTTACTACAATGTAAACATAGGTTTAAAAATGTAGATAAACAGTTACAAGAAAGAGGGCTTCAAGTGTTTTTAACACATGGTCAGTACTTGCTTACTTGATTTTCCTCCGTTTAAAATTAGAATTCAAAATACACGCTGTATTTCACAGATGTCAGCCCTTCAGCAATAACACTTACATAGCGCTTTACATTTGCAAAGTGATGAACAGAGAGACACCAACTAATAATCCTCCAAATGCCTCCGTGAAAGAAGCAAGCATTATTTTATAGGTGGCGAAACGGAGTTACATTGGTCAGAATAGGAAACATTTGCAACATTTTCCTACCCTTGCAAACAGCTCCAGTCCTGTCAGCGATAAGAGCTGTTGGAGGCCCACTAGTGCTGCAGTTACTATATAATACTTCCTTATGTAGCAGCAGCCTGTTGGAGCACAAGTCAGGGACCAGGGCTTACTCAGTGGAACTAAACAGTTGGTCCCTGTTCCAAAAAACATGGAAAATCAAAATTAGTGGTGAAAATACCTGATGTTATTATGTTGGTAGACCCCATGGTGCCACAAGACATGAGTCAAAAATAGCCAACAGCATTTTAGAAATGAAATGGCAGCAGCAAGGTCATCACCACGGGGCACAAGGAGTTCAGAATGGGATTAAAAAACTTCTCTATTGAAAGTGTAGGCACACATCCTTTCTTAGCAACATCACCTCTCTTTAACAGAGCTATTCTCTTGCCTTTTCTGAAAATTTTGTCATTACATTCAGCAGCTGTTAAAAGAACGTCAGTCATGTAGCGACAGAGTGTGCGTGATTTTAATGTGAATACTTCTGTGAATGAGAGAAAGGGCATGGGGATCATAAATCTGCAGCGAATGTTTTCTTTTTAATGAATTGAGAAAGACTTCAAACTTAGGAAGTACTAAAATAAAGTGAAATTATGAATGAGCTCTCCCTGCATGGTTATCTCTAACAACCAAAAGTAAAGTGTATGGTATTTGTGCTGCATTTATATCAGACAAGTGGGAATGCCTACAGAGCCATTAAAAGTCTAGCATAAAATATTGTACCGTTTGTTTTTTCTACAAGACTGCATACTGGTTTCCCCAGATGAAGTTACACATGTGCTTTCATCCTGAAAGCTCATTTTCAGATACTTAGAACTATGTTTAAACATCACCTTTTTGGAATGCGTGTTTCCAGTGTTGGACTGAGCTGCTTCAAGCAAAATTGGATAGGCCTTTTGAGAAAATGGAGAGGGAAATAGTGTGTTTGGGGTACTATGAAAATGACTTGTTTTGCTTTTTTAAAATTGAGAACAGTTGCTTCTTAGGAGACAGACCAGATCCCTTTTGAGGCTGTGGTCATCAGGTTGTAGCTCAGGTCCTCTGAGAAGATGAACTTTGAGCTGGTAGAGTTCAGTGCAATACGTTGCGGGTGCACGGTGTATATTGTCACATAATGGACTATTGATGTAGGAAGAAGCATGTTTTATGGTTAAGGCACAGAAAGTGGGAAAGACACAGGGGATTAGGACTCATTTCACTTTAGGCATGAAAAAAAAAATAATGAGGTACCCAAATTTGAACCATCAGTGATCTGTGGCAAGGCACAGGGCACCAATGAAGGAAGGTGTAGCGCAAAGCAGTGAAACAGTGTTTCTAACCTGGAGGAGATAAATCATCCCTCAGAGGTACTCTTGATGAAATAGATAGCTGAAATAAGTTACCGTTTAGTCAGCCAAAGCTGTTGAGATAAAAACTGCTTTCATACTAAAATCTTGTGAGGAGAGGAGAAGGGAGGGGAGAAGGTGAGGAAAGGAAAGGGATAGGAAAAGGAAAAGAAAGAAAAAAGAAAAAAAGAAAAGAAGAGAAAAGAAAAGAAAAGAAAAGAAAAGAAAAGAAAAGAAAAGAAAAGAAAAGAAAAGAAAAGAAAAGAAAAGAAAAGAAAAGAAAAGAAAAGAAAAGAAAGGAAAAGAAAAGCATACCTTCATATCAAGAAATATCAAAAGCAAGCTGCCCATCAATCCATAGCTTTACCCTACTGCAACAAAGGCTTTTATTGCAAGGCCATGTGTTTTCCCTTTTTTTTTCTAAAGAACTGAATATGATATGGACAGAGGGAAGAACTTTGTGATGAAAAGATGTTGTAAACAACAGTTAATTCCTCAGTACCCTGGTTTAAAGGCTACGTTTTGTTAGCTCTTTAAAAGAAGTGTCCTGTTTAAAGGAGAGAGACTAGGGATGCTTGGCGTCTTCACTGGTGGGGCCAATGAATGACCCAGGGTCATTCTTTCCATTTGTAACAGAAACACACGTCACACATCTTCTGCATTGTCATGGAAGCAGCTCCTCCATGCACCAGGCTACACAAGCTCTGTGGTAAAGAATAAGGCAAGAAATTTCATGTGTTAAGTTATACACCAGAGGGAGTTCCATGAATGTAGTACAAACATCCTGATATTACCAAAGAAAAGTCAATTTAAAAATGACAGCACTTGAGTACTGTGGTTCTGAGTTCACACTGTAGCTCCTACTGTCTGCAAAATTTCATGACCATCCAGCTTCATTTGCACTGCACTTTCCATAAGCAGCCAAACTCAGGGGCTATTGAAAGTGAAATTGCTCCTTACAATTTTCTTCTACGATGGTTCCTCATCTATTTCACATTAAGAACACCATGCTAACTGATTTCAGGTTGGTAATATTAGATAACAGGACCCATTTAGGTTTGCATGAAAAAAACACAGGTCTCACATTTGGAACTACTTTAAGACAATAGCCGAGATTTTGTAGCCATTTGGCCCAGTCTGATGTGTATGATGACAGAGGGCCCTCCTCCTCTCCCTGTTCACCCTCTGTGTGAACATGCAGTTGTAACCCTGTTTGCTGAAAGGATTCCATTTAGTAATTCATCTCCTGTTTTCATTCATTATAATTCCTCTCCCCCTTCACCTCTGGAAATGTTACAGATTTCGTTACAGAAGACCAGTCAGTCCCTGCCTTTTCACCTACTTGAGTCAGCAATGTTCAGCTTCTCCTTACAGAAATGACATCCAGAAACCGGCCATATACTTGCTTAATGACCTGAGTTTGATTCAGATCTAGGCTTTGACCCAGGGAGGAGATGCAACAGATCAAACACAGTTCCTGATGTTTTGGCAGGTCTTCTTTCCTACTTTCTTTACTGTTGTTTCTTTTGTTTGTTCGTTGGTTTGGGGTTTGTTTCTTTGGGTTGGTTTGTTTGTTTTTAAAGCAACTAAATACATTGTTTTGTCTTTCGCATTTCATCAAGGTATTTATAGACTAGGTCCCACCAGGCAGCTGATTTTTTTTTCTCAGAATAACATAATGCAAAAAAAGGTAGTGCCCTCACTGAAGGCAACTCTTAATTAGAGGAAAGACTTGTATTGTGTGAACATTTGATAAATCTGACTGTGGGCTGAGTTGCTGCTGCTCTTTGTCTGAGAAATTCAGAGTCCATTAGGCTGATAGCCACTGTTCTTCTGAGGAAACTACAGTCTTTGTGGCCCTTCCTGTTTCCTTTCAACATTCTTAATGTGATAGTGGAAGAGGATATCCTAAGGTCAGACATTAAAATGTAAAGTTGTGAGGTGATGATTAAATGGGAACACAGTGAAAACTTCACTCTTCATTATTTTAATATAGTCCAGCCTGTGCTGATATAATCATTTCCAGCAGATATTTAAGGTAGTTACAGAAATGATGAAAAGAAAGGCCTTTCATTTATTATCTTAATTATATTTTGTGTGTTGCCTTTTTTTTTCCTTTTCCCAGAGACCAACATTAAATGTTAGAGTTTAAGTCTTACAAGCCCATTTTAAAAGACAGTAATATATTTTCAGATCTGTATTGCTCTTTGATGTTTTGAAGTATAATGCCTCACAAAGTGTTATAGCAGTGGCCACTTCAGTTGAGATTCATAAACATTTTCCATCATAACTCCATTGTTCCATGGTCTTCTAACCTTCTGAAAAATCCCTTTTGGGCTGAAACTGTCCAGTCACTGCAATTAGTTTTAAAACTGGGGAATGATCTGTTTAGCTATTTTTACTTATGGGAACAGCAGAGGAAAAGAAGTACCACTTTTCCCACAGTAAGTGGCTTTCTGAACACTGCTACAGCTGAAATACTGATCTTGAACTTCTTTCTGTAGGCCGATGGCAATCAGTTTCTTTACAAAGCGTTACTTTTCTATGTCAACAAACCACACAGGTAGAACAAGTGACAGTCTCCAGGTGCATGATGCTGGTAGGTTTGCTCTCTCAGCTTTCAGGAAAGCTACAATTCAGCAATGGGAGAGTCCAGCAGCATTGTTCATGGGCTTGAAGAGAGACACATGCTTATATACCTTCTGGAAATGGGTTGTAGCTCAAGGGCAAACCTAAAGTAACTGAGGCAAGCTCTCACATAAAAACAACAGAGTAAAATAAAGTGTGGTGCCCTACATGGTGAATGGGCCATTAGGGCTGTGGCGGCCTTTGCTTCTCAGCTGCAATGGAGGGCTTGGCAGAAGAGGCATGTGGGTGGCATTGGCAAAAGTCATATGCACCCTGCATTGGCTCTGCACTTTCGCGGAGAATATTAACTCAGCCACACAGGTACAGCCTTCAGTTTGTGTTTTCATCATTTAAATGCCCAAAGTATTAACTAGTGGCATTTTTTAAAACAGAGGCTCCAAAATACAGAGGATGAGCAGCTAAATTGCAGTTTGTTGTTTGAATTTTACTTTTGCATTTCCTGACATTCTGTGATTTTAGCTGTTTGCCTGTACCAAAGCATCAGCCTGGGCTTTTTCCCTCCATATAATTTTAGACTGAGTAAAGAGTGAGTACAATAACCTTGGTCAATTAAAATGCCACATGGTTTCCTTTCTGTGAGCTGAGCGGACGTGTCTGCAGAGCTCTAACGAAGGAGAGTTAAGACAAGACTGGAGAGCTCCCACTCCAAGTACATCAAAGCCCGTCAGTGTTTGTAGAGTACCTGTGCAATAAGCAAAAATGCTGTGTGAAATTCCAATTTGCATTATGTGTTTGGATGAGTCGCGGTCCTCTCCTGTCTGCTCTTAGGTCTTCATCTGGGAAAAAGGTATGATGGAAGTGGATGGAAAAAGCTTGAACAGTAAAGAGATGCTAAGGTTAAGCACATCAGTAAAAGCTTTGAGACTGGTCTCTAAGGTGTTACACCTGGCTGGGATTGCAGTCCTTTGCCAATTCACATCCAGCACTTGGAGTGTGAGCTAACTGTGGGCTTGTGCAAGAGGTCATGAATTCATTGAGTTTTAACTTCAAGTCTGGTATTTTCGCTTTTCCTTTTCCTTTAGAATCATTAGGGCTGTTGCTACATCACCTCGAGGAAAGGGAACAGACTCATGGCATTTTGAAGAGACGTAAGGGACAGTTGTTGGCCAGGGCTGACCTCTTTCAAGTCCCATTACATATAGTCAAAAGCTTGCAGCACTTCCCAGGAAGCATTCAGCAATTTGCAGGAATGGGTTCTCAGGATCTAGGTCACCTAATGAATTTTAACAGAGCGGAATCACATTATGAATGGAAAGCACCAAATAGCAGATACTTTTCTTTATATAAACTGGCTGCCTGTAATTTCTGAAGTACAATTGGCTTCTTTCAGTCCCAGCCCTGTTGCAGAATTGTGTGGGGATGACAGAAGGATTTGGATAGTCAAATGTGCAATTCCACTCCAAAAACTGGCTTCGAAATGGCATTATGTAGTAATGATTCCCAGAACAAATTTGCTCAGTTCACAAGTGAAAAACGGAGGGGTTTTATATCTGCCAGCTCTTCAAATGCCCCCAGGGACAGGAAGGTCAAACTTGCACTGTTTCCTTCTCACACATCATCATCACCGTCATCATCAGTAATAAAGATGATGAGGACCAAACTGTGCCTCAGTTACGTCTGTGTAACTCTGATCTGTTTCACGGAGTTTCACAGATGCAAGGAATTGTCCTCCTGTGGCTGCAGAACTGTGCTACATGGCCAGCATTGCCCAGGGACCTGCATGTGGAGCGAGCTCCATCCCTCTCTCCCGTGCTCTGCTGCACGAGGGGACTTGGCCTGTGTGTGATAGGTCTGACCCTTCAGCATTACCTCCCAGTCACCCGAGCTGCTGCCCCAGGTGAGCCCTGCAGGGATTTATGGATGGAATTAGATTTATGGATGACTGCATCATGCAGTCAGCCTTCCTCATACGAAAAGGTGAAGGTCTACTCATGAATGCAATGGATGGATCCAATGCAATAGCCAGGCCCTGGTGCTCAGGACCCAGAAATCAGCTATGGAAAGGCTTTAGACCTTATATTTGCTGTTCTGATGCCTGGGGTTGCCCTCTAGACCACAGGGCTCAGATCATGGGCTAGTTTTGAGCTTAGGCTCATGCCTGTATTGCAGAGCAGCTACAATAGCTTCAGTCAGCTGAATATGTAAAGGATCTAAATGACATCCTATACCTTTCTGAAAAATATTGCAATGAGATCTAACCCAATTCATAAAATTGTGCCTAACAGGCAGCAGAGTTCCTGGGGAAAGACGTGTTATTTTTCCTGAGAAGCCCTTTCCTCAGAAAAGGGCTGCACTTCAAATCTGTCTGTGTGACAGGAAAAAAGACACATCATCCCTTTTCTATCAGAAGAACCAGGGTAGGCTCCAACATTTTTGTGAGAGGCTCCCAGATGACACTTCTCTGTGTAGATGCAGCATTGGACAGAGCTGGACAACTAATCTTCCTGTATAGGATTTCAGGATCAGACTCCACACGAGTTCAAAGTCTTTCCATAACACGAGTGCAGTGATGCAAGTGAGAAAGCAGGTGTCTTTGTGAGCTTGGAGGCTAAGTTCAGGGGCATTTTCAACTACGTAATGGCTTTGTCTTTTGTTGGTTTGTATTTACTGTCTACCTGATGCAGACTGTTCTTGGCAGCAACTCCAAGAGCCTTACTGCAGCCACACAGGAAGTGGTAAAAGCGGAGAACTAGACCATGTATTTGTTAAACCCTAGGCTTTGTTGGGATATTTTAAATTTATTGCTTCCCTGAATTATTTTTTGAATATTGCAGGTGCTTGGATCGTAAGACCCATCTTACAAGCAGTGCAATGCACAGCTGACAAAATCTTTTTTCACACGCTGTCTCTGTATCCTTTCACTGCTGGGCTCCTCTGGCGACAGCAGAGTTAAGCTGGCGTAACTTGCATGGCACAAGGTGCGTTCTAGAAGAGGTGTGTTCTAAAAGGTGTGTAATGCTGTTCTAAAGAGCAGCAGCAGCTTTCCCAGTGGATGCAAGGGGTTGAGAGGCTGCTGAAATCCTCACAGCTGTAGCCCCCTTCTCTTTATAGTCCTCCGTCACCTTCTCTGTCTCTAACGTGTCCGTGGCACTGATGCCCCCACAGGGTTGCCTGTGTGTTTCCTGACCCAGAATGAGTCTTTCCCAAACTAGACAGATCCCCTTTGCTCTGAGTGCACCCCTTTTGTATGAAGGGATTGGAGCAGAGGTGAGAATTTCACTTTTGTCCTAAGAAGTAATCTTATCCTGAACTTCTTTTTCATGCATCAAACTTCTAGCTATGTGAGTTACACAGGCATTTGTGAACAGACGCCTTGCTGAGCTCCTCTGGGTCAAATTACTCTGTTTGTATCATGAAACGCCAACAAGATCACCACAAATTGTGCAACATGGTGGGAGCCTCTACTGGGGAAAGCTTGTATTTTTATTTGTGTGTATGTGCACAATTATTTGTGTGTATGTGCACAGCACATGTGAGCTATAGCTCATGGAAGTCAGTATCCTCCCAATAACTTGTACACTGAAGACAACAAGCCCGCGGAAGTGTAGAGGGGATCTTGTCCAACTTCTTCAAGCCCCCTTTTTAATTTCACACATCCTTGGTGGCTGCTATAAAATAACCAGCTAGACTTCCCAGGTAGCCAGGGCCAAGAGCAGCAGGACTTACTTACACATGGATGATAAGAGTAAGCATGCTGGCAAGGAAGGAAAGGATGAAGGAGCGAGGTGGTGTCATTTATATGCCACAGGGAAAAAAGAGCAGGTTTTCAGAAGAGAAGTCAAGCAGCAGTGTGAAGAATGTAAAGCTTCCTGCAACGTACTCCTCACTACCTCTTGTTAGTAGTTTTCCCTGCAACAAGCTCGCCTCTTGCCCTCAACAGGTATCCATTTACAGCAGTTTACAGCCAGGTAACTTATAGCACCATGTTTCAATCTGATGCCTGGTCTTGCACAAGGTGATATGATAAGCAGGCACTTTATAGTGTCCTAGAAATCCCTTACAGAGTAAACTCAGTGACCTTGGTCAAGCCACTTGCTCCTGATATGACAACAACCTTTTTTTTAAATTATATTAAAAAAAAAAAAAGACAAAAAAAAAAAAATCCTTTACTAAGAAGCTGTGTTTGTCTCATTTCTGTGTTTAAATCTCTGTGGAAGCCTTTATTTTTACTTGTAGCCTGTAGTGTTATGCCCAGGTAAGACATCTGGTATTATTTACTTACACATTAGATTTCACTCTTAAATTGTCTGACCAAAGCATCTTATAATTGTTGGGAAACAATTCTAGGTTAAGTTTTGTTTTATTCTAGGAAGTACTTTAGCAGATAAGATTTTCTGATTACTGCCATTATTAAAAGTGAAAATGAAATCGCAGGAGTCCTGCATTCCCTGCTGTGCTTTAGAGAAACACCTTTGCACTGAGACACTGGTACCGTGGGTACCTGTGGTGTAAGCATTAATGTACTAGGACAGATCTTTATACTCTGTTGATGTCTCTACTTTGAGCTAGTCTTGATGATGGTAACAAGGTTTGTGTCCTCTTCACACCATTGCTTCTGTCTACAGCAATCCCTCCCGGAGGCATTCTGCTATATCTAACTCATGTCATATTCGATATTTTACTGAAAATTCAGAGAATTATAGGGCTCACATGGACCTCAAATGATCCTGTACACCAGAGGTGGCCAAATGGGGACTCACAGGCCAGATCCAACCCACCATAACAGCCAGATCATATCATTACTCACTCCCACCCATAACCCATCCTCCTTCAGGACGGCTTCCAAGAGGTAAGCAAGGGATGAGGGGCTGAACTGTCACACCAACCCACACTCCCTGCCTCTGGGGTTCCTCACTATGTGACCACCCATTCATCTCCTCAGCTCACCTTTCAAACAAAAATCCACGTATCATCTTGTAGACTCCACAGGTTTTCATCTACAGACAGTGACTGACTGGACTACCTCTGGAATGACCATGTTCTGCTGCTTCTTTTCTGTATCTCAAGCAATCCCTTAGTGGTGAAAGGGAGCACAAACTTCTCTGGGTTTTCTATCAGTTGTTTCATGGACCATGTACTGCTGCCTTCCGCAAGTCTCATGGTCTATAACCAAGCTGGTCTCTAGCAATGTTAGTCTAGAAGTGCATGTAGATATGGCCTTATTCAGTTATTGTATTAATGTAAGACTGTAGCTGGAACCCTCTCCAGTGCAGAATAAAGTCTATAATTCAAACAGCAGACTGAGACATCTTTTAGTCAGTCTGGTTTGTGGATTTCACGTTTCTATTGTGACAGTTCCTTCTAAGCCAAGGGTTTACTCAGGTTTTTTTTTGTTTCTTGATTTTGTAAAGACAGGAATCAACCAACACACGCATTTATTTATATGTATATGTACATATATATATAGCTATATATAACAGTGTGGGGTGTGTTTTTTTTTTTATCACAGCAGTAACAGTTTCCTAATAGTTTACTGTTTGTCCTTTTCAACATGTACCCTTCCAAAGATTCTGGCTGTCTTGTCATTACCTAATTTTTGTTGGACAAGGTTGCATTCAGCATCCCTTCATATGATGAGCACTGACACCTTTATGCCCTGTGAAAGAGATTATTCAGCAAGCAGGAATTCCCTTAGTGTGAAAATAAGCTCTGTGTGCTGGCTTGAGGCTAAGCTCCTGCCACTTCTCTAGCAGCCTGGCTAGCTGCTTACCACCACTTCTCCCAAAAGATACCATCCGCCTTTCTCACCTGCTGCTCAAGGGCTCCTCATCCCTTCTTTACATTTTGTGAACATGGTGTCTGTGGAGAGATGCTCTGAGCTCCCATGTGGAGGGTGGGAGGGAACAGATGAACAAGCAAAGGACTGACCTGGTCTCATCAGCTCCAGGTTTGCAGACCTCTGCTCCCTCCTGGGCACATCCTGTGGCTGACGTTGAGCAGACCAGAGGATCCTCTTTCTTCCCTAGGGTGGTCTCAGCATTGCTGGGCAAAGAGTGCTGCTGTTTGGAGGAGCTTGGGCTGCTCCATGTCTGGTGGATGAGTTCTTGCCTGTGGCAGAGGAGCAACCTGGTCTCAGTGGGCACCTGGGATGGGTTCAGATCCCAGCTACCCATGCGCTGAGTTGGCTTCCAGAGCTATGTCCATGGTTCCACTCCTCTCCCTGTCCTGTGAGTTTTCCACGAGATCCTTGCACAAAAGGAAGGGAGAGGCCAGACATCATGGAGTCTCTGACCCCAGCGCAATTAGCCCTGGGGGTCAAGGGGCCACCAACTGGCATCTTATTTGTCTTGTTGTCCATGTCAGGATCCCTGGCTGAGGCAGGAAAGCAGGGGTTATATAAGCAATGCATAAAAGCAGTTGTTTTCTGGGCAACGAACAGATCAGGTGAAGGCTGTTCCCTTTCTCCCATCTGCTGCATTGTAGCCCAGTTTAGACAGAACAAGTGGCTACACAAAAGCCAGGGGCCAGCTACCTCTTTCGGTATTGTGTGGGTCTAATTCTTTAATCCTGTGCCATTCTTACTAAGCGATCAGGAACTGGCTGAAATGAAAAATCCCAAAGTATAGATTTTAAAAGTGCAAAGATTGAATCACTTGAACTATGACTGATTAAAAAGGAGGAGTCCAGACCTTCAACAACAAGCGGATCAAATTTAGCTGGTTGTAGGATTGACATGTCTCCAGTGTCGTCTGCAACCAGAACCAAATGCTAATTGCCTGACACTATTAAACACCTCATCAACTGTGACTTAGACCTCTCCCTGTGCATGACTTCGGAAGAACAAGCCTGCCTTTATGCTTATCCCAGTTTCGTGATTTTCAGTGGACCTATTTTCCGGATGCTAATGGGGATAATGTACTTTGTTGCTACCGTTTCGCAAACTACTTTTGATGAAGCGCACAGAGGAAGCTTTCACACAGCCTGGATTCACTAATTGGAAAAAGACTTGAGACAAGTCTGAATGGCGCTATGTTTCCCCATGTCATCACAGAGCTGTTGATACTCTTCAAAAGACCGCAAGGGATGGTGGTGACATACTTCGTTTTCAGAACTCTCAGAAGAAGGGAGAATACAGGAAGATTCTAATAAAAATGCTAAGTACAATATATTATCTTGCCAACAAGAACTTTTCCTATGAAGCCATTATTCAGAACAAGACGAAAATATGAAGAATATGACCGCAGCTTTATTCAACTGTTTTTTTTTTGTTTTTTTTTTTTTTTTCTGAAGTCAGAATACGATCCCAGGACTTTTAAATGAAAGTAATTTGAATAAAAATGAAGTCAAATTCACAAATTCTGTTGTGCGGCTGGAGTAGTAAAGGGTATTTCTAGTAAGTATTTGGGGAAGTGGCATGCTGCTGTGGTAAATACAAACCTGACTTATCCAATGAAGGGCAATTATACTTAAATCTGCAGTGTATAGGTGACACAAATGCTTGTGAAGGGTTTGCTGCAAGACAGCCTATGTGCTGGTGGAGATAATTAATTATATCTGCAATTAAAGTCCTCTCCAAATCTGAATATTGACTGCGATTGTTGATCAAGCCGTGCGGGCTTTGTTTGGCAATCTGAAGTCAGTAATAAGAACCACAACACATGAATCCATGTTATCATGGGCAAACCTTAAAGTATGAAATGTCATGTTGTGAAAGAAGATCTCAATGAGGGCTGATAAGACAGCTCAGATGGGAAAATGCAAAGGAACTGATACTGACAGAATTTAGAAAGCTTTAAATGTTGAGTAGAAAATGCATGGATAATATATTACTCAGAAGTCTCAAAAGTTCTGTAGCCTGGAAAATAATTTTTCACTTCAGTCCACGCACCATATCAGACGCAAATTATTCCAGGAACAAATCCATGAGAAAGTTGGGAGTCAAATGACTGGTTGAATTTTAAAAGTGAATAAAGTTTCCAGGAAGATATCAAGAGTGAAAGAGGAACACAGACACTCTCATTGAGAAAAGAAACTTTACAGTTTCATCAACTCAGAAATAATAAATTGTTATCAATATTCAACCAAGATATGTCCATAAAATTTATGTCATTATTTAAAAAGTTGAAGTTCTCAAAATAATTCAAACTGTAAAAGGAATGTGTTCAGTGATATACTTTTCTTATTTCAATAAAATGAACTGGTTTTTTCCCTTCCTCTTTTGCAAAATGTCTAGAAACTACCCAAGAGATAAATGGAGATATTACAGATAGAGTTTCAGAGTTTATGCCTCTGACACAGTAATTTGTAGGGAGATTGAAGCTGGATGAAATAAAGACAAAAAGTTGAAAGTTAATTCATAGATTACATTAGATCCTTGCTTCAACATCGTTATTTAGAAAAGACTTTACCTCCAATTAATGCAATTTAAATTTTTTTTCCCTAC
>NW_008610141.1:20694-23138 GCF_000691845.1 Merops nubicus
AACCTTGGTTTATATAGATATGTTCTACATTTAGCCAAAATGCATACCATCTGTTTTCTGAACTGGTGTAGTTGATAAAAATTATTTTGGTGAGACCCACACAGAAAGGACAATTCTAGTGCTCAGCATGAAAGGAAAAGGTGGTTTCAGTTTCGAGTAGGACAGTCATGGCTCAAATACTGCATGATTTTATAAGTCTACTGGGACAAAACTGGTGATCTGCAGGTTACAGCTGCTGTAATTTTCAAGAAATGACACAATCAATCATGTGCTAGAACATTTTTATATTTATAATTCATGGGTTTTATTAATACTGAAAAGAGTGGGGTTTCAAATGGTAGTTTTTTAACATGAGTAAATGGACCCTTTTTGACAAAGTGTGATAATCTAATTCTGTCCCATACTCCCTCTCTCCTTTATAAGTAGAATCCCTAAATATTAAGGAAGAGAGTGAAACAGTTATTCCAGTCCTGCAATTGTGTGTGGAAATGCAACACGAAACTGAAGAAAAGGAAAAGGTTTCCTCAGGTATGACTGTCATTCAGATCTCCTTAGTCAAGATTATTGGGAGATGCTGTTGAATGTCCATTTTCCAAGAAATGATGTTTCAAACTTTTAAAATCAACTGTTTCTTTGTTTTATAGGCAAATTGGAAAAAAAAAAATAATTTGGAAACAAATGAGTACGGTCTTGTGAGCTCCAAGCACTAGTACAAGGCTATTTGTAAAAAGTGAGGTTAATATTGTTTTTCACTATCCAGAATAAAATAAGAAATGTGGTGGTGGGGAAATAAAGATAGAAATAAAACCGCAGTAGATAATGGCATGTGGATGGATTTGTAAAGTGCTTTCTTTTTACCAGGATGTTATCTGTCATGTGAGTAAAGAGTTGTGAGTACAAACTTTGCTTTTATGTGCAATAAGTCGATTGATTTGTACCGTTTCTTCAGCTTGCACAATTGTTCTGAATCAGAGAAAATACATCCCTCTCCAGCCGGGCAGCAACTGCAGCCAGCACTTCTCTCATTCCAATCACATACCTTTTTTTAGGCAATATATTACATACAAAGAAACCATTGTACTTTCATTCCTGCCAAATGTGATATAACTTACAGGAGACAAAAGAGCAGAATGGTTCCTTTTAACAGATCTTGAACTTCCAAGTAAATATATAGAGGTTGCTCAAGCGCTAACCTCTGAAAACTGAGCCCTGCAGCTTTGATTGTGGTAGCTCAAACAAACCAAACTCCACAGGGCTTGCCCAGCGGTAATTGCAATAAACAACATACAAGAACTCCCAAATATTGCTCAACCAAGCACGGTGTTGGCAGCCCGCCAGACGTCTGACGGCCACTTCTGATCGGTGTACAACAGCACGGCTAGTGGGGAGGGACGGTGGCAGCCTGAGGGACCAAGGTGGCTTTCCACCTTGTCAGCGGAGCAGAGGGGAGGCACTAGGGGAATCTTGGACATCTGTGGGTGACATTTGGCCTCTGCACCTCCCCTGGTTCTTGCAAGCCATGAGTCAAGGAGTAATACATACACAAGTTGTGGAGAGCAGTAATACAACAGAGAACAACAGTTGTAGCTGAAATAAAGATGACTAACAGCACTTTCCGTTCAGGGTGGTGCTACTGGTAGCGACAGGGAGCCCTTTATTATATTTAGAGCAAAATAGGATAGGGAGAATATGGCACCTGGAGAAGAAAACCATTCATGTAGAGAAGGCCTGCTCCCATTGACATCGAAGTCAGTGACAAAATTGATACTGCTCTTACTCAGGAGGCTGGCTTGGCCCAGCATCAGCAGTGACTTTTACAGGTTGTAAGCCTGTATTGCCATGGCAGAGCCCTACTGAAATACTGGGTGGTGAAGGGGGTAATTGTCAGCAGAGTGAGCAATGTGCAACTTCCCAAGTAGCTGGGAGCAATTCCCCTGCTGCCTCCACTCCGTGCTGTGCTCCACTGCCTTCCCCATAAAATGTGTTTGAACACATAAAGTTGACCTCCGCGTGTGGAGAAGGGTTCCGAGGAAAAACAAAAGCCGAGTTTTCTTTCAGGATTGCCAATATGGGCAATATCACTTATTTGTAGTTATTACTCTGGTTGACAGGTGGCTAGGGGGAAGTAATAGCAGCAGAAATATCGTACCCAATGAGAGAACCCCGGCTAGAAGGAATTAATGAAGAGACCAGGCAGTGACGGTATATAAATTAATCACGACTGCATGACAGGATGCTTTGTGCAAAAAAGCAAATTGCTATTTTTGGACACGTTCCTAGGGAACCTGAGTAAATCAGTGACATAAAGCATTCCCCTTTTCACAGCTCAGGACTCAGGCATGGGACCCTGGCTCATGTTGGTGAGCACTTAGTCACACCAGTAGTCACATTGACTCCAAGAGCATAACTCATGTAGTCTGTTTGGTTCTGGGCCCCTTGGTTCA
>NW_008610141.1:23169-38235 GCF_000691845.1 Merops nubicus
AGCAGAGCTAGTGATAAACCAAGGCAGCCTAAAATCCAGCAACACAACTGATAAAAATGTCAGGGGCCATGACCTACCAGGAAAAAGCAGGTAGACTTTGCTTAGGCTGGAGAAGAGGTGACAATGGGCATATGCCTTTTGTCAGGAGATGATGCAGGTGTTAGTGAAGAATTAAAAAAAAAAACAAAAAAAAACCAAACAAACAAAAAAACGAACAAACAAAAAAAACCCAAAACCCAAACCTCTAGAAAAAAGTTCCATGGAAGAGAGAAAAGAAAGTGCGATAATACCATTATAGTAAAACTCACGAGTGCAACTATATGGAAATGTCTTTAGAGATGTGTTCAGTCAGGCAAGATTAAGTATAACCTGAGAAATCACCGAGCTATATAGACCCCCCTCCCAATAAGTGCAAGACAAAGCCAGACTTAATACTTAGGAGTGAATGTTAAACAAATACAGGACTGAAATAACAGTATTTAAAAGTGCTGCAAATTTATCCTCTCCAAAACCCAGGAGAGCACTCAGTAATGGTTCCCACACCAATTTTGTCATAATTAAAGGGCTCTCCAATCTCAAAAAAATGCCAAAGCAGATGTATAAATGAAACCAATAGAAACAAATGATTGAACAGCAAGAGTGGTGATAACGATTTCATCACTGGGGAAGGAAAAACCCCACATTTTAAGTCTTTCATGTTGTGTGGGGAAGAAAATACAAGCTAGATTTCAGAAAGAGGAAATCACATGCTCTTGGACTCTTGGAAGATTACTGGTATACCAAAGGGCTTGTGACTGCAAAAACTGCTAAATGGTGAACAAATTGATCCAGAAGCCTGAATATAACCAGGCTACTATTAGGCTGGGGATTTACACAGCATTGAGGCTCACATAAGCTTCACTGTGTCTTAAAAGGTACCCAGTATAAAAAAAAGACACTATTAGACTGAATATTATCACAGGACAGGAAGACTATGAGTACTGGAAATAAGTTTTAAGCCAGCTTCTGGGGTCATGCTTCTCCAGGCTGTCATGAGATAAATGGGGGAATTACTTGTGCAAAGCACATAGCTGAAAATCGCGTTTTAACTCTGTAGCCAGCTCAATGCTTTCCAAGTGCAAGGAGATATTAAAAATCATGCCAGTATTATTAACCTGATTCACAGTCTCCAGATAAGTCCCTTCTAGCCAAGAAGACAGTATATCCAGCAACAATATTTCTGCCTTTCCAAAGCCGAGGACAAGACACCCCTAGTGCAGCCAAAAAGCAATAACATTCAGACATTCCTCCATAGCTTAGACTGACCTTGCAGGGTCCACGTGAAATGCAAGATGAGTATTGTCAGTATACTCTACCTTATATTTTCTAATGAACTCCCCAGCTGGCTATACTTTAAACAACACAGACAGCAAAGCTGACCCACATTTCAGAGTCCTCAGTGCTGAGTCCAAGAAGCCATCACCAGGAGAGTATTCCAGTACTCTGAAAGGCAAGGAAGCACTGGAGAGCAGCTTCAATTAAAACAGCAACATCCCTGGCTGCTGAAGCAACCGCCCATGATCAGATAGATCGTTAGTTGCCAAAAAGTCGAACATAAGCAAAGTAACTTGGAGATTTTGATCTTACATTAGCAGGAAACTATTTATAGCTTTTCACACACTATGGATATTGACTCCAAAGAACGACCACATGGCAGAACACCATCTGTCTGAACCAACATCCCTTGAGGTGGAAGAATCTCTAACTTTCTCCAAAAAAAAGGAGATTTAAGATGGGCTGCAGCTGGCAAATACTCTACAAAATGAGGTGATTTCTTGAGGACTGGGTGAAATGTCCATGTGTTTTAAAATAGTCTGTGTTTTACCTTCATTAAGTAATGTGTTAATAATGACTGCACCATTGCACTTGCCTTAAGTAACTGTGATGGAGATGAAAGAATTACAAATTGTTGCTCTCAAGGTATAAGAATGTCAGAGGTAGCCCCACCAGAAGCCAAACACATTGCTACAGCCCATGGAAACTCCAAGCTCCTCTGTCGAAAGAAAAAAGAAAACTTGCCAAAAGCCAATTGACCTTTTCCAAAATGAGCATTAACTAAGTATTCACAGCACTTTGTAGAAGGTAGCTATACCAGGTGATACACCACATAATGCTATGGCCACTTTTATGTCCCAGCTTCAGTCATGTTCCCTGCTTCTCCCCCCTAGATACTTGCGAAGTCCAACAAATGATCAAATTCCAAGGTGTTCTTCAACTGCTTCCTCTCCAGGCTGTAATCCAAATGCTCCACATCCCCATTAAATGCCAGTGGCTTCCCAAAAACCGAGAGGCAACAATGTATGGTATAGAGTTCACAAATCAAAAGTTTCCCTTGTGGATGGATCACAGTTATTGATGAGCTAATTTCCTGGCTAGATGAATAAGTTACATTCATTTGTCAGTAGAGTCAAGCCATGGAAGAGACTGTCCAGAGAAGGTGCAAAATCTCTGTATTTGGAAGTTTTGGAGACTTAGTGGGAAAAAGCCCTGAGTAGCCAAGTCTGACATCAGTGTTGATCCAGGTTTGAGCAGGAGATTGGACTAGGTGACTTGATGAAGTCCCTTCCGGTCTGAATTATTCAGTTCTGTGGCTTGCACTAGTGTGAAAATTACTAAAATAAAGTGGATCTGTTATGCTATAAGGCCATACGGAATGACCTTGACCACAGCATTAAGAGCAAAGAAGAATATTTGCCTTGTCACAAATGGAGTGTCACTTCAGGGAAGATCTCAGAAACAATGGCCTCCATGCCATGGGTCAAAGCCTGATGCGCAGCCCCACAAAAGCTCTCAAGAAACACGGGTTCAAAGCTTGCATGAAGAAATCCCTAGGACACCAATTGCCACACAGAGAATTTAAGTTATGCTGAAATCCCTTAAGGACTACACTCCATCACCAACACCATCAGTTCTTTGGGATCAGATGAAGATTTGCCCAGTGGATCTTGCTAACACCGGTAAAAACTGCCAATTTTGGTCTGTCCCCCATCACATAAAGAAAAAAAGAAAAAGAAAAAGAAAAAAAAAAGCAGCAAGTCAAACTCTGCTTGCCTTGAAGGCCAGCAACCTCTAATGCTGTGAGTCTGCTCAGCAGGGACAACGGGGACTGCTCTGATGTCGTGAAGTGAGAGGTGAGTCGTGCAAATCCAAAAACGTGGGTAACCTGCAATGCTGTTTATATATGCCATTAAAACTTTTTTGATTTCAGCAAGCTTTCAGACATGATGAGAGAATTTTAAATGTCAATTGAAACAACAAGAAAATTATGTAGTATTTTTGTTGATTTCAAGATTCCTTGTCAAAAGTTTGAAAAAGAATCCTGAACGTTGCTTAGTTTCTTAAACAGATTTGTCTCAAATATTTTGGCTTATAGACAGAATTCTAATTTCAAAATCTTTTCCCATAAGCATGAAAATCAGAAACATTTTTAAGCAAATGCATTTTCCATTAGAAATAATATGAAACAGGCGAAAGCTCTGAGCAAAAAAAAAAAAAAGACTTAATTTTGACAAAACCCATTTTTTCATACCAACATCTCAACACTTCCTTGGTGAGAAATCTTTGTGTCTGGAAGTTACTTCTGATATACATGGTGTAGGAGAGGGAAGAATAAAACTCTGGTGTGTATAGCACTGTCAGACATGTTGGAATAACCTCAAAGGTCTATGAATGAAAATCCCAGTCAGACTGTCTCTACAGGAAACAGTCCATTCAAGGTCTGGATTCCTTTCAGAGAATTTGCTAGCAATATATATTAGCATTTATCAGTAAGCATTAAGCAAGTCTTACAGGTATGTTACTGGCTGTTTGTTAATGACCAGGATGAGACTTTTTCCAGGGTCACTGGCTCCTTGTTTGACTTCCGTGAGAGCAGAGCCAGTCTATCTCCAGGGCATGATAATGTTTCATCTCTTGCAAAAGATGCAGATTTATCACTCAGCTCTCCAGGGGATTTGCAGCACACTTGGATTGTGACAGTTACTTTATGACATCTAGAATTTGATGTGTGGTAAGTCACTGTTTGCACGTTTGATTGGAAGTGACTTTTTTGGCTTTCTTACCGAAGTTAATTGTTGATTTGTCACTTGAAGGCTGGTTTATTTTCCAGGTCCATTTAGAAACATGTGTCCAAGAACCCATCACCTAGGAATGAGCATTCCCCTAGGAATGAGCACTTGTAAAAGAAGCAAGCAAGCAGGAGACAGGAAAGTCTTGCTGTCCTGCATGCGGGACTAGGGGCCAGGAATCCCTCAGCTCCAGCTCTTGTACCCAGGCACTTCTGTGGTCTTGGACAAGCCACATCTGTCCAAATGGGTGTTGCCCTCATATGCACACAAGAAAGGAAGTGAGTAGAGACCATTCTGACTCCGAATTACCATGGGCAACAATCTGCTTGCTTTTGTTGCTCTTCAGGGTGAGCAGGTTATATCTTTACACTGATCCATTCTCATCTTTCCTTCAGTGTCCCTAAATAAATACATTTCAGATTTTGTTTTGTATAATGCTAATACCAGCAAGCTTCTTCAATACACCGTTCCCTCAGTGTCCTCAGCTGCAGCCAAGAGCTGTGATTAATCAGAGAAAATACTTTGGCAGTGTCCAAAAGTTCACACTATTTACTAGACCCTATTTTGGTATCTATGCAGAAGAATAGGTAGGGTTTTCTATTATATGAAATGAATTCTTTATGGAATTATGAAGATTTCAGTGTCTGACAGACAGCAGATATTACACAGCTGCTCCAATCTAAAGAAAAGTCAGAATATTCAGCCATGACAATTCTTCCATCCCTTCCCTGCACTTGTTGCTTAAGAGTAGGAGAACTGTTGCAGTGCATTGATTGCTGAACATCTTACCTGGCAATGGCCAACAAAAGTTATTTCACGGCATCATAAGAAATGAAACCTCTGCAGTCCCAGGCAGAGGCTGAGGGACATCCTTATCTGCAGGTTTCAGAGAATCAGAGAATGGTTTGGGTTGGAAGGGACCTTTAAAGGTCATCTAGTTCAATACCCCTCTAATGAGCAATAACATCTTCAGCTAGATCAGGGTCCCCATCCAACCTTACCTTGAATGTCTTATCTATACAGTTATGGTGGAGTAGTCACATACAGACTTCCACGGATTTGTTCTTATCCCATTTATAGGTTCAGTCACGCCAACATCCTTGTGGCGGCAAATTGCACAATTGTGTGAAAAGATTTATTAATTTTAAATCTTGTTCTGTCCAGCCAGCTAATTGAAGGCCTCCTGGCTTTTTTTTTGTAGGTACAGGCAAATAAACATTTCCCATCCCTCCCTTTTTTTTTTTTTTTTTGGCCTGTCATATCTCTCTTCAGCTGTATTTTGTAGTTGAAGACTCGGTCTTTTTAATCTTTCTTGGTGTGTTTGCTGTTCTGTGGCTGATTATGTGATGTTGCATTTCTTTGTAATGTCTCTCTTTTTCCTACGCTGCTGTCGAGATGGGTGTGCTATCCTGCAAGCGCATTCAACATGGATTTATCCAGTCGCACAGTTCTCTAGAACTTCGTCTCAAGCAATCCTCACCAGTCTGTTTGTTTTCCTGACCACCCAGCAGCAAGGCTGCTTCCTTGCTTCCTTTGCAAATCAAGAAAAACTTACTCTTTAGTGGCCTAGAGGTGCACTTGATTTCAGCCCAGCATACAACTTCTCCACTGGCTAAAACCACCCAACAGGAAACTGTGTCTGTCAGAAAGGAGGACAAGCACGCAGAGCACATTTTATTAAACACATCAGAGTTGATTTGCAGGCTTCTACTTCACAGTTCCTACAACATTAACAAAGTTGTCTGAAGAAGCAGAATTGAACAGCCTGTGCAGGATGAATCATCTGGCGGCAAGCAGCATTTGATTGTATTTACCACAGTGTGAGCAAAGCACACTTGCTGTGTAGCTTCAGAGAAGGCTGAGTTGCATGTGGTCACCTCTGGGCCAAACTTGCCCTCTGCAGGGCTTGCTACTGTATCTCATTCATCTTTTGTCTTTGGAAATTCTATTAATCCTTGAAGCACCACAGAAAGTACAAAAGGTTTTCATTACATATTGGTGAGCATATTTCCTTAAGAAGGTTCTTGGCATCCTGTGAAAGTAAATGAATCACTGGCTCCTCTGGCTGCTGCATAACTACTTATTGTTTTATTGAACAAGAGAGTAAAAATTCACATAAAAACTTGCATACTATAAATGGCTAGGGTGTAATTCAGACTTGCCCATGTGCACATTAATTTACGCATTGGCCTTTTTGGAAAAAATGTCAACTGAATAAATATGACTTTGTCTGAACACTTGAACCACAAATGACTTTTTTTTTTTTTTTTTTTTTTTGTTAGATTCCACTCACTTTTTTGCCCCCTTTATTTGGCATGTGAGTTTTTCAAGTGTAGAATGAAATCATTTGCTAACAAGGGGAAAGAGAGCTAGGACTACAGAAAAAGCACATACTATTTCCAAAGTCATTAAGAGCAACTTTTGGCACTTTCCATATATGGGACATAAAGCTTTATGAACCTAACCTGTAATCTCTAGGTTCTCTAACTGATTTATATGTTTACTTACGGTATTGTGTGTTTTCTCCTTCTGAAGAGCACAGGCAAGTCTCTTAAAATTCATACGCAGGAGACCTTTCTTACGTCAACAGAATGGTGTGAATTTCAAGAAAGTACTACAAGCTCCTTAATACTTCAATGTCCCTGGAGCCTCAGTTGTGTATGTATTTTTTGGAAAAGACCAATTTTAGTTTTTTTTTTTTTCATAGACGTACATGTGTCCTACAGCTTCTCATGGACTCTCCTGGAGCCTCTCCCTGATCCCCTGTGCAGCAGCTGTGAGGTGCTAAGTACCACGGCGCCCATGGGTGTTCCTGAGTCACTGCTGAGAGTTGTTGAGTACCTGCAACTCCCTCTGACATTAATCAAAAGACTAGATGCTCAGCATTTCTCCAGAGGGTGGGCAAGAGAGATGGGAAGTACCCTGACACTGGAAAAAAACTACAAGCAGAAGGAGGCCCTGAAGGAAAGAAAATTTGCTGCGGTCCCCCCACATCTCATTTCTTCACAAGTCCTCCTCCTGCCAAAGCAACAGGGAACCTTTGTGCTCTGGGAGGCTGCACTCTTGAAAAATCTCCTGTGCTGCTGAAAAACAGGCTACCCTCAGGACCGACATTTAAAGAAAGAAAAATTAAAAAGGCCAAAAGGTGCCTGCCAGGAGTCACCTTGGCAGGCAGGAGCATTGCCTGCACTGCATCCCTGCACAGCGTGCATCTGCAGCTGTCTTGGGGCTCTCCAATCAACAGCTTCCTGCAAAATATCAGGGAAGGTGTCGAAGATATTTGAAGTTAGGGGTACATCTGCTCACTTCTAGCTGGCCATAAAGGAAAGCAGAAACTCTGACTATATTCTTTAAATGGCTAGTTCCCTTATGCCAGTGCAGCTGTGGTGGTTCAGGCAGCTGTGGGTACCTCTGAAGCACAAGCCCTCTCAGTATGATCTCCACAGACGTCTTTCATAAAGAAGATAACTGTTATTTCTTGGGTGGTGACACACTGGTACTCTATGCAAAGGATACAGACACATTGCCTCTGTACAAATGCGCTGAGTCTTGAGAAATAACGAAGGGAGAGAGCTAGGAGAATCATAGCACATATTAAGTGTATTTACCAGCTGGTTAGGAAAGAGAGAGAAACGGCACCAGCCAGAACAAAGATGGTCACTTTAGGACCACAGTTGTGTGTCTGTGTTGAGTTTTAGGGCCATCTTTGCAACAGAATGAGCAAAGCACAGTGGGAAAAGATCTTTACAGAAAGACTTCCTCTAAGGCAGCCGTAAAGTCATGTTTACTGGCATTATGGTCATTTCTATAGCAGAATTGTCTCAGATGTAGAATGCATTTATGATAACCGTTTCAACTGCCTTTCATCTTATCTCAGATTTATCTTCCCTTTCCCCTATGTGATTGTACTAGAAAGAGAATAACAAAGCAGGAATGACCAAGGCCATGCTGACATGAGGTTAATGTTCAGCCTGTGTCACAAGTATAAAGACATACTCTCAATCTTGTAACATATCTTTGCAAACAATATTTCTTTCATTTCACTGCAACTGATTTCCAATAAGCAGGAGAAACTGATTTGCAGTTACTAACCAGGAAGACAGTTTGATTTGCATTGTGCCCATTTGAGCTAAAGAAGTCACCTTCCCATAGCAATCTTGTGCTGAGGATGGAGGAAAGCCTCCCCAACATTTGATAGTTACTGGGCATGATGAATAATGTGCCTCATCGGTGTCTCCTCCTTCCAGTTGTGAGCTCTGGAGAGGATCTCCATGAAGCTCGTAAAAGAGGTACCAGTATCATGTGCATAGCTTTCCCCCTTTTTGTTTCAAAACTTGAGCTAGTTAAGATGCTAATTTACAGTACCTTTCCTTCAGGGCTCTTTGACAAATATGTAACTTGGTGTGTGAAAACGAGGTGCATGGCATCCACTACAATCTACATAAGAGAGCTGTGATAACATATGTAGCAAAATGTGATACTGGTCATCTTCCACAGACCCAGCTGAGACAGAAAATTATTCCTCCACCATCCCTGTTACCCGTTCATTACCTGAACCACACTGGTAGCATGGCTGTGGTACTTGCAGCCATTTTCAGATGTTGCAGGTAATGGTATGATTATTTGACTCTACTGAAATAAATTCTTCAGTGGAAGGCTTGCCTTTCCCTATAGAGGTTTGCATCAGCTTTTTATTTTGAAGTTTTCTATATTCTCTATGTCTTTGTCTTTACTTCTGAGGTATTTGATCTCCTGAGATATTTTAAGTTATTTATGTCTTTTAGGTCAGTGAAGGTACTTTTAGCACCATTGAGTGACAATGGCAATATTCCCTGTTCCCCGCTCATGATGCATACGCAAAGCATTGGGGAATCAGGCTCACCAGGTTATCAACACAAAGACTAAGATTATATATTGAGTCAATTTCTGCCTCTGATCCAGATTTGAGCCAAGAAACCTTTCCACTTATTAAGAAATGCATATTCCGTTTTTCTAGAGCAACACCTAAAATGCTACCACATCCATGATGATTCTGCTACATCATAAGCAATGGCAGTATTTGTGAAGAAGACAGTATCCCCTCTGGGCATTTGAAGATCTCTCTCTAGTTTTATTTCAGTAGAAAGAGTTTTCACTCTGTCTGTCTCTGAAGCAACAAATCAATCAGTTTTTTCCTATGTTTATTTATACAAATGTTGGGTCCTTTTGATCTAACATTCTCCTTGCCTCCCTTGACTGGAAGTCAAGGCTGGAGGCTTGAACAACTTACTGCTCTCCTGGGTACCCCAAGTGCTCTGGTCACTCAGTGCTGAAGCTGACAGCTCAGTTTGGCTTTAGACAGCTACAAGCACAAAGGGGAAAGAAAGGAAAGATTATGTTTATTCTGTGCAACATTTGACTAAATCAGGTATGCGCAGAAGATGGAACTGCGAGAGCTGCCGGAGAGGTTCTGCATTTTTGTTGAAGAATGGAAACGTGCAGGTTAAGCCCAGAGAGATGCATCAGAGGGTAGGGCATGATTGGAAGGATTGACTATAGTCACTATAGTTTTTATTGATAATATAAATGCTATTTTTTCCCTTCCTGTAGAACAGAAAGAATGACTCATCTCCAGGAATAACCCACTCCCTTTGCTGAGGTAAATGACTCAGACTTCTTCCTCATGGTTTATTCCTTTGAAGACCCAATTATTGCCTTGTAAGCCAGAGTATTATCCCTTTAGTGACAGAACTGCAATCACTATAAGTACAGAAAACTCATCTTACTTGAGCTGAGTTCAGTTGGAGAACAACTGACTTAGATCGCTCCTACTATTAAGGGAGGAATGCCTTTATTTGTATTACATCTAATGATTAGTTCCACTTATCTCTGCAGAGCTTTAAATAAACAGGAGACTTGGGTGTCTGATTAAAAAAATAATGAGCTCTGAGTAATTTGTTTCATGTGAGTGGAATTTAGGGAAATTCCAGATACGAACCAGACCCCAATAAGATGGGGTTCTCGCTCTTTAGAAGGCATGCTTGCAGTTTCCTCAGGATCTACCTGGTCTTTCTCAGGTGGCATAAACCAACACAGATTCAGTGGCAGCAGTGAAACAATTCCACTAAATGAGGCTCTGGCTCTCTTTTCCCCAGCTACTCATAAGAGTTCTGTTTACAAATGAGCTGTTGCTGTGACTGTGCTTCCCAAAAAGGACACAGCAGTTTACCCACACACATTGTGCTGGCACCCTGTGAAGTGTTTTGCCTTCCTGAGGAAAAGATTCTATGCTGAAGCTTCACTGTTCTGTGAAGAGTTGTTTCCATACCCTTCATGCTTTTTACTGTCAGCTGGTTTTCCCTGCAGTGAACAGGAGACATACATACGCAGGCATTCAAGGCCAAGCTTCAGCCCCATAAAGAATCAACAGCAGCGTTTTCATGGACTTTGAAGAGCTTTGGATAAGCAGAAGCAGTTAGAGATTTCCTCTACTGCTGACAGTTTTCATCAGAAAGGAAATATTTGGGAAAGTTTTTAAAGACTTTGCCATGGCAAAGGAGTAGCAGCACCATGCTTGCAATATAGGTGGCCTCAAGAGCAAAACTAAGGTTATGGTATTGACTGCCAGAGAGACTAAACCAACTTAACAGTACAAGGAACGGAAAAAATATGATAGGTATTGCCCCAAAGATTAGCTACTCACATTGCCATTGTAAGGAAGGGAAGGAAGCTCTGGGCTCTCTAACAAAGCCAGAAACAGATCATCAGAAGCAAACAAACCTCAGAAACCTTGACCTGACTAAGAATTTCCATGTGGAAGTAAAGACCGTGGTAAGGGAATTCACTAATATTACGTCAAATTTCCTCAGAGATTCCTCAGGAATAAAAGGGGCCTCAGTAAGTAACTAAAAAGAGATAGTAAATCTGGCACAAAATATCCACTGGGGAGAAAGGTAGAAGGAAGCTAGTATGTTAGCACATGGCCAAGAACTGTAAGGAGAGAGACAACCCAGGCCCTCAATTTGTCTGTGCAGAGGTGGTCCACATCATCATACTATTCTCTAGTTGAAAGATGATCTTTGTGCCATTCTGGAGGTTCCCCAGAATCATAAAGGAGCTGAGAAAGGAGAAGAAGCTCTCCAGAGTCTTCTTTCCTGAGCCACATCTTACAGCTGCTCTGTGGGAGATTGCGATGTGCCCAGCAGCGCCAGTGGATGAAACACATCGGCACTGCCCTGGTTACTGCAGAGAGGGTCTGGCTCAATGTGCTGTCATTGTGAGGTATGAAGTACCTGAGGTATGCTTAAAGAACAGCTGAACCCTGAGTCTTAGTCTCAAGGATGTTCAAATCTCAGTCCAGTCTCACTGGAAATCAGAGGAATTCAGCAGCTCCTAAGTCACTTTGAAAAACTGGAGTTCAACTTTTTCCTCATGCAGACACTTTCCAAATGCTTACCCACCTCTTGGTCTTTAAAGTGCATACAGATCTCACCTGTTTGCTGTGCCTTTTGGATACCAGGGAAATTATGGTAAATTTGGGGAATTTAAGGTCTATTTTTGTCTTTTTGGTGGAGTGTATGTTTGTGTGAGTGGAGCTAAGGAGATGCAGCTGATAAAATTCTTTTATTCCAGTATTATTGGTATGAAAGACGTAGGAAAGGTTTTAGTTCATACATGATTTAAAATTTTGAATTGATCTTTCCTCTCTAAGGATTCTAATGTTGATAGACTGTAGAGAGAAACTTCTCAGGATTGCAAATATACTTACATGTTGACATCTTGAGAAGCAGGTCTGACCAGGGCAAGTTCCTTTCTACTATGGCAAGAGAAGGAGAAGGTGGGATCATATGCAGGATGGTAACGCACACTGGGGGGCCAGGGTTATTGCTGCTGTGGTAGATGAGAAAGTTCTGGCAAGCTTGGGAGATTTTTTTTTTTCATTGAATAAAGTCAGGCCTAGGCAGGTTATGGCCATTTTTACCTCCTCTCTACTTTATTGCTACAGGCAGCTTTCCTTGTTTGTGCTGGGCCAGGACAGAGAAGCAGCACTAAAACCAGGGCACAGTAGGTTAGTACAGGACATGATCAAAGGCAATCTTCTTCACATTTCCAACGAGAAGAGGAAGCATTGTTATCAAAGATGAGGTGCACAGGACAGCCCTTGCAACATTCACTTTGCTTCCTGATTTCCTTAACCTGAGTGATGGGCCAGCAGGGCAAGAGAGATCAGTGAAAGCTCTTCTTGGAGGATCTGAAGTGAAAAGCTGTAACATCAGGTCCTGTGGAAAATTGCTCCGTGCTGTGCAGTAAACTGTCCCTGTGTGCTCCTGACTTAGTCTGGAAAGACCCCCATGACTTTTCCCTGCAAGTTAATCTGCAAAATGAAAATTCACGCACCTGGCAGCCCTTAAGGGGAGATGCAAATCATTCCACACTTCATGCAGTAGCCCCTTTTCATTAATCACACTCAGTATAAGTAATTTGCTCTCTCACTAGTGCTGTGATTCTTGTCAAAGATTACAGACCAGCACCTCAACACCATCTTTACCCGCTGCTGATGAAACTCAACAGCAATCTGCTAGTTGTTCCTATTATATGCTGGGATGAAGGAATGCACTTACTATTTGTACAGCAGCATAACTCAACGTCTTGTAAAATACACTGTGGATACACACCCATAAATTAGGTACTGCTCACATGAGCTGGAGCCTAGAAGTCTAAGTACATCTAACAGGTCTTTTTCTGGGTGGGGGCACAGATCCTTTCACCTCATTTTTCTGTGGGACACGATGGTTTGTCGTTCGGAATGCGGACTTTGAGAGACAAATGAAAAGCCACGGTTTGACATTATTTGCCATAGAGTTGGTACCAGTGTCCTGCATGGTGACAAGGAAAGATGGCATCAGGATGTAGCTCCTTCCCTCCTCCCACTACCCTGCAGCCGAAGTGTAGTGGTCCTGCTGCCCCCAGATTTGGAGAAAACCTGTGGTACATGGGTGGAAGGACCGGCACAGCTGTGGTACAGTGGAGGCTGATCGAGGAACAGCTCAGTGCAGGAGCCAGAACATCTTTTTTCCCATGTTACCCTCCTTCCCTGAGAAGGAAGTGTGAGACTGGAATAGGGGTAAAAGGCTGAAGCAAGGACAGGCAGACAGGGAGGGGGAGAGCAGGGGGAAGGGGGCCTGGCAGAAGGAGCGGGGTGAAGACCAGACAGAAACCAGAGAAAGCGAGGATTTCCATGTCTCCTGCTGACACACCAGTGCAGTTCATGAGAAAGGCAAGCTTTTGATAAGGAAAATATTTTATTTTCATTGTTAACTTAAACATTTGCAGACCCCTGAGATCAGAGAAACACTTTGGGATGCACTCACATTCGCAGACAGCTATCACATTAAAGGCAGGAATAAGCACAGCAATATTATTCCTGTATTATTTTAGCCAGGAGTGAACGGAGCAGTCGCCGTACTGAAGGCTGGGGGATTACAGAAGAGGTAGCTCATAAGACAGTCTTGTCTTTAAGAGCAGTTTCACACCCTGTGAGAGCACGAGCACATCTGTGGGAGAGCAGCTCCTGCAGAAGTTGCCACTGTACCTTCACCAGATGTGAGAGTCCATGGGCAGCATCTGGCGCTGCACAACTCCAAAACTGAGCACACCGATGTTATATGAAAATCCACACTGCACACAGTAAGTGAAAGCAGAGTGCCGTAGGGGAGGTGAAACATCAAAAAGTGGGCTGCCAAAAAGTGTAATCTTCCTTCAGTAAATTTGTTGTCTGGGTGCCTCTGCGCTATTCCCGCATGGAGATGTTTGCTGCTGGTGGAGCCGTGGGCCTGCCTCAGCTGCCCCTGGATGCAGTGGGTAAAGTAGGGGTACCAGGGCACCCCACAAGTGGGCAGGGGAAAGGCTAAAGGCATCTGCTTCTCCTGCCCCAGGGAGCACCAGCACCTACACACACTTGTGTGTGGGACACCCCACTGACACTGTGCCACCACTCCCACCACCCTGGTATTCCTTTTCTTGCTTTGACTTTTCTTGAAGGACTCTATGGGTACGTCTCCACAGTAGGCCATCCCTGTGAAGTGGAACATGAGCTTGTGCTTTGTGCCCATGGAAAGAAGAGATGTGCAGGTAGGGGGCTGGTGGGGCAAGCCCTCTGCTCTGTCTCTGATTCAGTCCTACCAAACAAAGGGTGCTTGTCCAAAGAAAAGGAGAGGCAGCCCCCCTGCCCAGCTGGGGACCAGCTCCAGGTGGCTCAGAAATGCTAGCAGCATATACCCTCACTTCTGTCTTTCTCATTTCTGTTTTTACTAACCTCACGCACACACACAAATGCTATTTTTAACCTCCAAAAATACGTTAGTAGAGAATTTTTCCTATTGGCTAAAATCTGTGGTGAAATGACTTCATATATTGACTAGCATTTGGCTCCAAACATGTTGAAATATTTGTGTGAGATTTGTGTATTGGGACCCAGCAGAGTGCCATACAGGTTGATGCAAGTGATACACTGGTTGCCACGATACTGGAAATGTTGGGATCTGTTGGCTGGCCCAAGCACGCCTCAATGCACAAAGCACTTCTTATACCCGTCCCCAAGCAGCCCAGCCTCACGCTAACGAAGGCTGAGGGTTCGCTTAGCTCAGTGAAATCTGCAGATCCCCATTTCCAGCAGATGTGCAAACCCCTTTAGAAATGTGACATGCATAGATGGCTGCACGGCATGTGCGAGCTTGCTTTGCTTCATCACTTTTTGCACACTTCTTAGAAACACTTGGCTCCCAGGCTGAAAAAAACACCAACTTCACTTGCATGCAACACTTTGGCTTCTGAATGGCTTCTCTTTGCTTCACTGACCATGCTCGACCTGAGGAAATGTGGCTTGTACTTAAACTCAGACAGAGGAGAGTCTTTCTTTCTCCTTCCGATTTCAGGTGACAGAGGACATGCCTACTTGACCTGGGCAGGCTGGAGAGCTGGG
>NW_008610142.1:0-244 GCF_000691845.1 Merops nubicus
GCCTTCCCGGGGCAAGGGAGCCAGGCTCACGGCACCGCCGGGGCCTGGGCGGCCTCACAAAGTGCTAGCCCGAGAAACGGGGCGAGCAGACGAGGAAAGCGATGCAGACATCACAGCCCTTCTTCCCGGCGGGACTCGGGGCTCCGGGGAGGGAGGGGAGCGACCACGGGCATCATGCTTGCAAAGCCACAGAGAGGCCAGCGACAGGCAAAGGCGGGGGGGGCGGGGGCGGGGCGCTCGACCC
>NW_008610142.1:275-4564 GCF_000691845.1 Merops nubicus
ACACACGCTGCCCAGCCCACGCCGGACACGGGGGACACGAGCTCCACCTAATGAAGGGCTTCTCATGCCACTGCCTGATGGGAGACGACAAGGTCCTATTAATTCAAAACAGCAGGGACAGCTCTGGGAAGATCACTATTCTGCTATTTACTTGCAGGCACAGGCCAGGTTTGCAAGCAAGAGATCTCCATAAAGGCCAGACGAACAAGGTGACCAGGGGTTTGGGCAGGTGCTGAAGGCCTTCAGTATTGGCTATGACCTTCTGCTCTGTAATAACTACTCCAGCACAGGTAACAACATCCATCGCTCACAGGAATCGATGGCAAGATGAGGTGCCTCATCCCACTGCAGGGTGAGCCAGCCCTGCTGAGCAGCACTGACAGGGCTGGCAGGAGGCGGCTGCAAACACCAATTTTCGAGCAAGAATTGCACCTAGCCACTCCCAAGCGCATCTTGAAATGTCTTTTGAACAGGGCTCTCCACAGCCCTGCGCCAGCAGCGCAAGGGGCTGCGGGAATGTATCACTAGCGCTTCAAGGATGGAGCTGGGCACAGCAGAGAGGGAAAGCCGCTTCAGTCTTGCTGCATGTGATCAACTAAGCAAACGAGAAACAAAATAGCACCATGTGTGTTTATAGGATGGCCAAGGCCTTCAGGGTGAAGAGGATGATGTGGCAGGTCCCCAGGCACCCCGACAGCCCCAGGGGCTGGCTGTGGATGCTCCCTCCTCCCGCTGGCAGCTCGTCCCATCACAGCGCTGCCCACGGCCGGAGACGCGCATCCAGCTCCCTCCTTCCCAGCAACGTTTGGCAGTCTACAGGCATGCTGAAGACCCACCTACCCACTCGCAGGTTATGGTACACACGCCGTTTACAAATACCAGTGCAAAAAAACAGGAAAACCACCCCAAATGCCCCAATGGCTCCACCCCAAATGCCCAAATGGCTCCACGGGGGCCCTGGGCACCATCGGTTTTGCTCCTGTCGCTCAGAGCGTCTGGACGCTCGCCTTGACCTCAGCGCCACGGGCCACGTGCGCCGGCAGCTCTCTGGTCCCCTCCTGGGGAGCGTTGGCAGCCAGAGCCAAGGGGTTTCGGCTAATCACCAGGTCCAGCTTATCTCCAGCCTCCGAAATCAGGGGAACAGCCAGACAGCAGTCAAAGTCTCTTGTTCGGACGCGGTTTACCTGCCGGCATGGATTTAAGACGTGCCATGGGGAGGAACAACAGAAAGACCATGTTTGTTAGTCAGAAAATGCAAGGTTGGTGCTAAATCCACATCTCTGAAAACACATAACTTTTGGGGGTCCCCGATTCTAGGTTCACTGGAGAGAAGAGCAGGGACACCCCTTCAGGATGAGCACATTCATCTTTAGCTGAGAAATGATGCAGGAAGGGGGGAGAAAAAAAGCCTGGATCAGGCATAAACCCTGACCCTCAGTGCCTGGGGCAGTTATTACAAGTATTAAACCCTTCAAGGCTCAAAACCAGTTCTCCAATTCAAGTCTGTAGGAGAAAG
This sequence comes from Merops nubicus, assembly GCF_000691845.1. Classification (NCBI taxonomy): domain Eukaryota; kingdom Metazoa; phylum Chordata; class Aves; order Coraciiformes; family Meropidae; genus Merops; species Merops nubicus. The sequence continues at coordinate 1,792 of NW_008610142.1, forward strand.
GTTGCCAATTTCCGTAATTTTTTTGCCATTGTGGCTTTCACTGGCCTTAAATTTGTGATGTTGGGGTATTCAGTGCCTAGAAAAAAAGTACAGCTCAGATCTTGAAACTTCTGCCAAACATTTTCCAGCTCAGCCAGCAGTAAATAGAGATTATACCAAACAGTTTCTGCTCCTTTTCTCTGCATCTACATCCTTCATTTCAGAGGAGTATGGATACATTACATATGGGCCCAGAAGGCGGCTTCAAATTCCTCTGCAGGATTCAGTTGGGAAAGAAAGTTTACTGCTCTCTCTTGTAGACGTTCAAGCACATTTCTAGGCTGGGTCACCTGCCAGAACCACCCTAGCTCTCTTGCCTACAGCTACCAGAGCACCCAGGCTTGGTGCCACGACAGTTCTGGGATGGAGGGGGCTGGCAAACAGCATGGGGAAGGGAAGCACAGAAGGGAGAAAGGAATTTCCCACCCACCTTTGGAGCGAACATAACCCCTGGGGGCAGGCATTCCTTCCTTCTCTGGGTAAGGGTTGGGTGAGTCCATGCAACCCTCCCATCCAAAACCCTTTGCCAGCAGCAATGCGTGCCCACGGAGCTGGGCTCTGTGACGGCAGCAGTGTCCCCCTGCCCTGGCTGGTGTCCACACAGCTGCCCCCAATATTGCTCCTTACAGCATAGTAACTAAAGACAATTTATAGAATACACGTGGAGAAGGAGAGACAGGCCATCAGCTTGCTCTGCCCTTGCTCTACACCAGCCAGGCAGCTCCAGTGCAGAAGCACCATTGTACAATGCCATGCTCTGGCTAGCCCAGCCAGCCAAGAGGCAGGGGGTCTGCTACAGCAGGGATGAGGTGTTTTGCTGGCCTTCAGGCACATCATCTTGCCCATCAGCACTGTGAAGCATCCTCAGCAATGCATCTCTGTACTTGGTGGTGGGAGTTGCCTGTACCAGGTCTGCAATCCCTCATTCCCAAGTCCACGTGTCAACACGGTGCCAATGGCTTTTTGGTGTCGGTGCAAGCCGTGAGCGCAACATGTGGAACGGGGGTGTCCAAAGTCTCCTCGACGATCTGTTCAGGATTTTGGGCACACCTCCCAGAGCACTTTGGCACTCACAAAAAGTGACACATCCAGCATTCAACAGAAAAGCAGCCCAGAGCCTAATTAGCTTCTTGTTAATTCTTGCACCATCTTTTATTTGAAGCCGAGAAGGAAAAAACTGTATAGCAGCCAACTGGCTAGAGACCATAACAAGCTTAAACAAGGTTCCCCACAGTGCTGCCAGTTCTCCAGTTACCTGATGTACATAATAGATTGGCTCTAATCCTACTGCTAACAACCCCCGCCTAGAAATTAGTAAAACTAAACACCTTTCTGAGTGTTTCCAAATATGGTCACAGCATCTGCATTTCCAAACAGTGGCAATTTTCCCACTGGGGCTGCACTTCCACATAGTTGCTGTTTGAGTTGCCACAAAGCTTAAAATAATTGGTTTTCAGTATAAAGTTCCTCTCCAAACTCCAAAACTCATCATGCTCCTACTGGTCCTCTGGTAGTCCAATATGCCCAGGTCACATTTATTACAGACAGTGCTTCTTCTGCATCCTCTGTTTCAGATCTAGTGTCTTTCAAAGAAAAATATCCAAGAAAAACACTTTGCTTGAAGGATGTGTTTCCTAGGAAACTCTTCCAGTTGTCAAAGGCACACAGAGAACTTCGTGAACACCACTTAACTCCACATGGGGCCTTGGCAGGAACAGATATTGGTCAACACAGTCTAGATCATCCAAAAATCACCCTCTTGCATGAAAAGAAAATGACTGAGGATATGGAGAGGAAACAACACAGCTTTTTAGGGTTGTTTTGAGTTGCCCAAGCTCATAAAGGCCAGTGCTGGGATAGGCCGTGTCCTGGAAGAGGTGTAACCTAGGGGTACCAGCTGGGGGTTAACACCTAGTGATTTCTCATCATAAAACACAGGTCTCATTGACTGCTCGGTGGCTAAGAGCTCACCTAGTTGGCTAACTATTACCTTTCATTAAAGTTAGTGCTGCCATGGATGGGTCTCACTTCTCTCTTCCTCTCAGCCACTCATTCACTCTGTCCCAGCCTTCAGAACTGCATTTTGCATTTATTACCTGAAGCACTCTGTCATATGGCTTGAGGCCACACTGATCTGCTGGCCCATCCGGACGGACCATGTTTACATAGACACCTTTTTCTATCAGGCCATCTGACACACTGAATCCAAAGTCTTCGCTCTCTGGGTCTTTGTGGAGTGTCATCTGGAGGGGCAGAAACAAAAAACACATTTTAATGCAGCAGAGCAAGGAGGAGCTGTATAGGATTGGCAGGATAGAAATAACAGACAATGTGTGCAGACCTACTGCAATTCTGACCTGGGTCTCCTGGGCAGACTTTGCTCAGCCCGTGCAGCTAACACAGACAGAGCCTTATTTACCAGACACCACCATCTTACACAGATCACATGCAGAAGTGCTTTGGTGACTGGCATATTATCCAACCACATGAGAGTCCTGCTCCCTTGGATACGGAAGGAAACACAAGCAGTGTAACATGGACAGCATCCCTACTTCCCCCAAAGAGCAGCCAAGCCAGAGTTACCAATGGAGCATCGCCCTCCCTGGCCCAGCTTACACTGCACATCCTCTGGTATGCCAGGCCAACACATGAAAAATCAACGTGTTCACAGGGAATTTTCAATGTAGTATGTCAAACGTGGAGACAGATCATTTTTAATACATCACTCAGCAGG
>NW_008610142.1:4588-46858 GCF_000691845.1 Merops nubicus
TCACCAGTTCTTTTCAGAATATTCATATTAATAAGTGCTGATGGACCGAGGACAAGAAATGGGTAACCTCACCACTCTTCCCTTGAGCATGTCATGCTTTGACCTCATCTAAAGGAGGGGTGCACTGCTGGAAGTGTATCTTGCCACAGGGTTACACTAGGAGCCAGGGACAACAGATCCTTCAGCACCACCAAAATCTCCCTTTGCCTCCCATGAACTGGGAGTGTCTCCCGCCATAAGGCTCTAACTCCACCACTGTGCTCTTGGCCGGGAGGCTCGCAGATATGTGGTTCTTGGGAAGGACAGTGCTCAGGATGATGCAAAGGAATGGCCCAACTGGCCTCAAACTCATCTCCAAACAGAGACAACAACAGCTGCTACAGGAGAATGAAAAGTCACCCTATAACATGCCTAATTACACAGCTCTTCCCCTTTAGGTATGAAAGAGTTTTATTTAAAGACACATTTGCCATCCCCTGAAGGGCAAGAGGAGATCAAACATGAAAAAAGTTGTTTTTTCCAGCTACCATAACTTCAGGTTTCTTTCTAAAGTCCAGATCAAACATGAAAAAGTTGTTTTTTCCATAACTTCAGGTTTCTTTCTAAAGTCACACTAGGGAAGAAAAAAGCAATCAAATTTTTTGAAGGCTCTCCAGCTTCTTTCCCTTCTGCATTCTGCATCAGCAGCTTCTACACCTAATTACTTTTCCTAATTACTGTTGCCTTGCACCATGCTTAAACTGGCTACATTCATCTGGGTACTGAATTCAAAGAAGTATCTCCTTGCTGAAGTCCTACCATTTGCACTCCTTCAGGAAAGGGTGGAGGTGGAGTGGAAGGGGAGGGAAAATAATTTATTTTTTTATATGAAAAGTAGCCTACTGAATGGAATGTGACACCAGAAAAGGCCTGACGGGTCTCCATGGGGCCATATTTTGAGCTCGCTCATTTGTATTCGTAGCACCAATTAATAAACTCCAGAACACAAGGACCTGGAAATCTCATATAGTAAAGGGAAAGAAAAAAAGGTTTGAACCCCACTGAACCACATGGCAGCGGAACCTCTTCTGAAGAGGCCCCCTTCATCTCAGTCTGACCCTGTGGAAATCTTTACTGCAGACCTTGATAGGGGCCAGCTTTAACAAGAAACATTTTCTGGAGGTCCCTCTAAACAAAGGAGATTTTTCTACATGGTGGCAAAGCTTCCATAACTTTAACCACTGAGGTACTGCAGTGCCGTATCCAGACCAAACCTGGGCGATACAGACCTTGTGAAACTCAAGGGGGGTAGGGGACATGATTTCCTGCATCTCCTTCTCAATCTTCCTCATGTCCAGGTTCCTTTCATTCTTCTTAGCGGGGGAGCTGCTGCTCTCCATCTGTCCATCACTACAGCCAGAGTTTGCTTTCCTCAGTGGGCTCAGTCCCGACGGGTTGACAGAGTCCAGGAGCAGCTTGCTCCCCTCCAGGCCCAGGTTGTGCACGCTCCCTGTCATGATGGATGCCTGTAGGGTGAGGGCACAAAGTCACTGCTGAGCCAGTGGCAGGAAGAGATGGACCATGCTACAACAAAAGTGGCACAGACAACAGGGGGGCACCATTGTTCTCAGTGATCAGAAAATAAGTACCAAGAAGCTCTTCCAGTTCACTACAAAAGCCATTTCCAGACCTCACAGAAGCTTGCTGCGAGGCCTACCACTGACCTGCTGTGTGCTCTCCACCCCTACCTGAAGCTCAGAAAGAAATACTTGTGAAGCATCTCCAGCTCCAATTCCTTACTTTTTGATGATTCCTTCTGCACAAACAGGGCCAAGCAAGCGTCATATTGTGCAGGAATCTTCTTGGTAGTCAAGAAGGATGAATATCCCGATCCCAAGTGGCTCCCAGAGGAACCAGTGTCTGCCTGGGTCTCCAGCCTGTCCCTGCAGGCTGTAGCTCACCATCAGCAGTGCACAGTACTGGCAATGGCCCAGGGTAGTCAATACACTGGACTCCAAGGAGGCCAATTCAGCAAAGAAATTAGGATTTTATCTGTCAGTAAATGGGAGCTACCACTGAGGAAAACCGAGTTTAAAATATGAAATTAAGTAGTATTTAAGCCTGGTCATCCTTGATAGCATCCATTAAAAGATGCCCCTAAGTAGATTCTACTCCATTTGGCAATGCTTTTCACTAATGAGATTACATTGATCAAAGCTAACGAAGGAGTCAAGAATCCAGTCTGTGGAACCTCAACTGGCTCCAGGACACAGAGTCCATTTAAATGGCATAATGAAAACTGTCATTTCAAAGTTCAGGCTCCAGGGGTCTGCAGTCCCATTAAATGTCAAAAGGTAGAAGAAAAAAGGAAAGGTAGGGAGCAGATAGCAAAATTCTGCAATGTTAATCATGGGAAGTCAAAGAGCAATTGCTCCTGGGCACAGGGGAAATACCATCTGGCTACATCTCTAATCAAGGGCCTCCAGCTCTTTGCTCCAAGCTGGAACAAGGACAAATAAAGTGAATTCTGGTGGTAGTATGAAAATGCCAGCACTACCATGTTATCCCAAATAGGGACGGATAAAATAAAGAAAACCTTTTAGCTTTGCACTTCTCAGGTCTTCACACAAAAATTACTTCATCAGCTTGTGTTCGGACAAAACTCAAACACCTGCTATGTGCTGGAAGGACACTGACTTACCCCACCTGAAATGCAGATGCTGACTGACCTCAGGCAGGATGCTGTGCCATGCCATGCAACCCCAGCAGTGCAGAGCCAGTGAGGGGAACAGAAAGGCTGGGGCACGCTGTGCTCCTGCCCTCCCTCATGTGCTGCAAATACCATAACTGGGCAGTACCCAACAGCATTCAACTCCTTCCCATCTTCAAGGTCTTTAAATACTCCTTGCAGCATCATAAGCAATTTGCCAGGTGCTTTGGGTTAAGTGCAAGCAGCCAACAGGGCAATTCCAGAATCTCCTTCTTGTCCCCAGAATTTTTCCGAAGTATTCTAGAAAAGTGCTGAATACACTACAATCCTAGAGGTACTCAGCTTTTTATAAATTTTTTTTACATCTTTAAAAGCATTGCTATAACTATCAAAGCTCCAAAGCCTTAAAGGTGAACCAAAAGCCTATGTGTCCCTGCACCACAGATCCCTGGAAAAGGAAAAGGAGTGGACAGAAAGATATTTTCTCTATCCTGGCATTTCACAGTATGCCAGAAAATCCCTTCTTTTACATTTAGATGTCAGCCATTATGCAGAAGAGAAACATCTGTGTATTATCTCAGCAGGCTACTTTTTCTTAAGCTGTCAACAACAGCTCAGAAAGGTTAATACTGGCTGCCTAAACTCATTTCTAAATACAGTCAGGTCCAGGAAATATGTGATCAAGGGAAGAAGTTACAGTTCGTGGGGTTTGTCCATTGGTTTGTTGGTTTTTTTTGGTTTTTTTTGTTTTTTTTTTTTTTTTTAAGTTACCATTTTCTTGAGCAGTTAAGATAATAAATACACTATTTCATGCTTCAACACAATAAATTCAATTGAGATTTCCTCCCCCACTGACAGTTGCTAAGGATCAAGGAGGAAAGAACAATTAGTAAGTCTCTTGTCACCATATAGACCAAAACAGGAGTTTCCTTTTCCACCTCCAACTATTCAGAAATTGTCTTTTATTTTCCCCTCTGAAGCCTAAGCAATATGCATTTGTGCATAAAAACAGTCCCACTTGGGGTGATGGAGGGCAGTCAACCCTCCCCAGTCTTCTGCACCCAAGAAGGCAGGAGGAGACATGAGCTTGTAGGGTCCTGCTCCCTCTGTTGGGCTGAATAAGGGCCGGGGGGGGGAGGGAGCAGTATGGGTCCCATCCTGCTGGGCAGGTTTTCTTCCTGCTGCTTGACAGTCCCAGGGGAGGCCTTTATTTGCATCCCACAGCTTAGAACTCCAGGCTCCTCATCCCATAACCGGATACAATAACATGACCTCCAAAGCATTTTGGATAAAGAAAAGAGAAAGTGGTTTGTGAAGAGAGGAAACACCTTTATTTCTGCAGGAAGCAATTACTTTCTCAGATTTTTCCATGGGGAAGGCTGGCTGAAAAGCTTCCAATTACCTATTTCACTGCAACAGTTTCCGGCAGAGTGACAGCTGAATGCAAGATGTATGTTGGGCCCATCTGTATTTGAAGCAAGCCAATGCTTCAGTCCCAGTAGAGTTCTTGGGGGCTCTTTCTGCTTGGCCTTTAAGTGCTCTGGACAGACAAGATCTTTCCAAGCAGCGGGTTTACCGTTGGATAGGAAAGGTTTGCCAACAGTCATGTGAAGACTGTTGGCCAGCAACAGCTTGCAAAAAGAGCATGGAGTTCCCTGTGGGTAAGCCATCGGCTCAGGGAAAGTGCACGCAAGCAACTGTCTAATGAGACACAGTTATCCATTAGCACAAACACTGACACGGGTTAAACCCGAGCCCTTCTTCACACCACCCTCAGCACAGGGATGCTACGGGCAGTTAACAGATCTGGGCAAACAGCCTGACATTCACAGCAAGGACAAAACAGCGCAGCAGCAAATTCAGAAAGCGATTTACCTCAATCTCCCTCAAAAGTTCAGATTGGCCACACGTTTCCAAATCCTCCAAAGCTTCTCCAAAAACACGCCAAAAACTATCCTCGTGAGTGGTCTCAAGGCCGTTTTGGCGGTTGGGGTATCTGTTGTAATGTAGGAACCAAACATTGTCATCACTCTTCTGCAGCGGGATGAAAGCCGCAAGGCTACAGCAAGTGTCTCACCAGTAAAAGCAGAGACTTGAGGAGTCTTCATATACAAAAGCAAACAATATGAACTTTTCAGACAAGAGTCCGAATACGAGACCTCCATGCATTTACTAACGGGGCAAGTGTCCTTCAAAGGAAGAATTAAGTTGGTGTAGTAACGTCAAAGTTCAAAGGGTAAATTAAAAAGTGCCTGTAGGAAGATTGTAGGTTTAGGAAGACGTTTTGGTGAAATAGAGAAGTGAAAGAAAAAAGGATGCGTTATGGGTAAACCAGGAGCCTCAGAGACTGTTAGTACAAAGGCTGATGGGATAGAGCTCAGATCTGAGACACAGAACACCTGAGAAGAGAGAGAAAAACACAGAGGGTAACAGACATGGTGAGAAAATGATAAATACATTAGGTCTCTATGAGAGTAAATAATGCAAAGATGTATATAAAAATGACTGCTCTGGGCTGGACAAGCAAATGCACACTACAGCCAGCAATATTGCCAGTGCCATGTATTACCCATACAAACCAAGTTCCATCTGCTTTGGGATGGTCAGGGAACTGAGCTGCTTCTCTCAGGAGGCTGTTTTTTGCCTTTTTTTTTTTTTTTGCTATGTAACAGTCATGGCACTTAGAGCCGTGTAAGGATTGCCACCAGTTCTGTCTACAATAGAGAGTAAGGATAGACAGAACCTCTCTCAAGCTAGTACAAACACACGTGAACGTGGACACCATATGTACCTTGCTGGGGCTTCTGCAATCTCCCACCTTGGCAATTTCAGCTTCTCTATCTCTGACCACAAGCCAGGGTCAATGCTCGGACTTCTAAAGCAGATAGCAATTAAACATGCTGAAATCTTCTGAATAAGCCAGAGAAGCAGGTGACACTGGACTCTGCTTACTGAACAGCAGATCCCAAGAGGACAGCAACATTAGAGCAGCCCTAATGCATCTTCTACACATGTTACTAGGAGCTGCATGGACAAGGCTCCACCTCTGCAACATCTGGCAGCATCTAGCATGGTTTAATGGTCATCAGTGCCACAGACAGGAAAGGAAGTCATCATCAGAGCCACTTAAAAGTCAAAACATTTTACCTGAGTACATGCCAAAGAGAGGCTGGCCTGCATTAAATATGTGACACCCTGGGCTATTAATGGAGCTTTCCCTGATCACTGTTAACTGCACATGCTTTGATTTTCACCCACGGGTTTACATGGGAGCCTGCAGCAGGCACAGCCTCACACACGCTTTTGCTCCATGTAGGGCTGTGGCCTGCCTGCAGAGTGCACGTCTGACATGGCTTACTGCATTCTACATTCGCCCCCTACCTTTAATCTGCTTTTAAAGGACACTCACATTTACACCAGGCAAAAAAGGTAAAGAAAACACCCAGCAAGACTTTATAAAAACAAACCAAAATTTCCCCCCGCAGGAATTTTCGATTCTTTCCCCTTACTCATTTCCTTCCTCTGCTCCCAGGTTCCCAAAGAGGCAAAGGTCCCTTCCAAGTTACCAGTTTCTTGCCTCTCAGCCCAGCACTATACCCAACACGGGCAGGACGTGGGTGAATCAGCAGGGGCACTCACACCACTGGCTCAGCAGGTTTTTCCAGGCCAAAGGCAGACGGGGTTAGAGATATTTTGTTTTTCTCCTTAATAAAAAAGGGTCAGTGGCATGAACCATTTCATTTGCACTTTGAAACCAGGGCTCAGAGCCCTCCTGAGGGACACGTGGGGCTTTGAGCGCTCAGATTTGCTAAGCTGGGCTGTCAGTGGCCTCACTGGCAGGGCCACGAGGGATCAAGGACCGCTGCAGGCTGGCTCTAGCTGAGAGGCAAAACAAGAACAAAGTCTCCGCCACTGCCAGCCTTCCTGCCAGTCTGATCGTCTTTAAATAGGTGGAAATGGCCATGAGATGTTCTAAGGGTTTTGTTTGGACAAACAAAAGTTAAGGAAAAAAAATAAGAAATAAAAGAACTGACAGTAACAACACGACACACACAACTGTGGGGACCCTGCAGAATGTCATGGGGAGGGTCAGCTCCAGAGCAACGAGGCGTCTCCTCCATGTGGGACTCAGTAAGGGGCAGCCTCTGGCCAGAGCAGATCCAGCAGGATTTTCACCCAAAGCGAGGGGCAGCTTCAGCCTCCTCCACAGGCTCAGGAGGTGTTGCAGGATTTCTCCCATGCTGGCCGAGCCCAGGCATTAACCCAACCCTGTTACCTCAGCATGGCTGTTTGTGGTGCTGGAAGGACTGAAGTGTGATAGAGAGATGTTCAGCCACAGCTTTGGGAGATTGTAACTTGGACATGTAACCTCAGACTGGTCCTCCAAAGAACTCTGGTTGGCCTTTTCTTGCTTCATGCATTAAGCTGCTGTGAAGCTGCAACCTCCCTTGAAAAAGTCTGGCCAACACTTGTGGGGCCAGCCGTGATCTTACCTACTTGTAACACCTAAACTACGAAAATACTGCAGCCCTTACATAGCAGGAATATGAGAGGTGGTAAGAACCTGTGGTCCATGCAGCTGAGACTGCCCTAACTACAGACACAGATGTGAGCTGGCCATAGCAGAGGTGCCACAGAGCTACACCCAGGGTAACCTGGCAATGTGGAGGTGGCTCCACAGAGCAGGTCACCAGCCCAGCACCCCTCCCCACGGCTGCCTGATGCTGAGACGGGGACATGGTTGGCCACTCCATCACATTCCCATGCCTCCTCATCCCTGTGCAGTGACATCCACAGTCGCAGACAGGCCTCCCTGCCTCCTCCCACCGCTCCGTACCTGCTGGGCTTGTCCCAGTCATCTTCACTGAAGCTTCCATCTATGTAGGGGTAGCTTTTCCTGGGGTCCCCTGGAGGGGTGCTGCTCTTTTGCCTGCTGTGTCTCCATTCGTGTGGATGGAGGGCTATGCCTGCAGCCTGAGGTATGTATGTACCTAGGGGAGGCAAGAGGTGGTGGAGAGAGAGGGTAATACCTGGTGAGAAAACCCAAATGGAGTAAGTCACAACAAGTCAGGAGAGCCTCTCTCCCCAAGTCCCAAACCTGAGGCTGTATGGATTGCACACTGCTTCAATCTCAGTCATCCAAAATGGGTTGTTCTTCCCATCTCATCTTGCTTTAACCAAAGCAGCTTCTCAGGATATTGTCATAAGGTGCCTCATTTCTCCTTTGCTCCCCCACTCCTGAGTAGTTTTGTGGTGTGTGTTACATCTGGGATCCACAGACCTGGGACTATGCATTCCCACAGATGCAGGTCCTGGCCCCAGCCAGCTCCAACTTCGGGTAACAGTTCCTGTTTCCACACTGAACTCAACAGAAATTGCACTGTTGAAGCAGCCACCTTTAAATACAGCAAGTCCTTCAAAGGGTAAAGAGAAGATGCTGCCAGGCTTCCCTCAGCATGCCCAACCACATTCATTTTAAACGATTACGAGGCCTGATTTCTATTAGGAAAAAAAAAAATCTTTTCAAAAGAAAAAATAAATTAAAAAATCATTTATATTATCAACTGTCCTTGGGACTTAATGGACAGCACACAAAAAAAAAAAAAAAAAAGAGGATATAGAAGGACAGCAGCAGAGAAACTGCAGCCAGAAGCAACCACCTCCCTTCAACAAGTGTAATGGTGCCTGGTCAGGGTCACCAGCTCCAGCGTGCTCAGAAGAGGAGCCAGCCCTGATCCTGAGAGCTGCCAGCCAGCTCCTGTGGGCAGCAGAGCCCTCCCATGCCTTCAGGATCAGCTGGTGCAGGTACAGAAAACTGTTCCAGGGCCGTGTGTGTGAAAGGCAAGGAACAGGAAGAAAAACTGCTGGCTTGAGAGAAGCCAGAATCTATCACTTTTGACAGGAGATCAATACAGACCCTTAGGATGAAATCAGACAGGTTTCTCTACGTCTGCCCCATGGACTTTTCCATACTGCAGTGTCTTACTCCAGAGATGCAAATCCATCACTACCAAATCACAAGATCTCTGGGTCTCACGAGGAGCTGCAGGGACAGAAACTTTTCAAAACAGAGCATTCTTCAGCACTGTCAGTGCCATCTCCAAAAGAAATAAATCCCCCGATTCCTCTGCCCACCTCCTGCTGCCCATTCAAGGTTTCAGAGAAATCCCTGCAGCCTTTCCAAGAAACACTGTAGGCTTCCATCACACGCTGTGCCAAGCCAACAGGAAGAGGTAACGGAGAAACACATAATTAAGGGAGACTTGACCTCCCCAAACAGCTAAGAGCACTGGAAATACCCCAAGACAACGCCAGCACTTTCGTTGAAAATGCCAGGTCCTGTTACTTCACTTAGCAGAGCATTTCCTCTGTGTGTTTTTAAAGGTTAGGCTGCTCTGGAGAGAGCCCCAGAAAAGTGCTTGCCAACATCTTACCGCAGTTAGGAGCATTCACTGCCTGCCAGAGCAGAACACGGTCCCTGGGTGCAGGGCAGCAGGTTTGGGCTGGGTGCAGAGGGCCGTGGACCAAAGAGCTATGTGTGCAAAGCTGTCGCCTGGGTGCCACGGGTTTCACCACCTCCTTCCAGGGAGATAGGCTGGATCCCTGGGATTCAGAGCCACCTGGTGGCATGTTCCCATGGTGGCACATCTCCCTCACCCAAACCCTTCCTTGAGTTCTTAAACCACTTCCTTGAGCATTTTCCTAAAGATGTGGATGAAGCTAAAATCTACAGGGCTGCAGAGCCCGATCTGCAGTTCACCATTTGGAGTGTAAAGTCGTGTCTTCAGACTCTGTGCATCTAGTCTCCCTGCATCCTGCCTTCCCTACCCATCCCCTGGGAGCCCTGCGTGTCCTTCTCCCCTACCCCCCAGCATTCCTCTTCCCAGCCAGCACCAGTACACAGCCACGCAGATAAATGCAATCACCAGGGAAGACGAGAGAGCCCCAGCAGCAAAGCTGCAGCCTGTGGATGTGGGGTGACCTGGCACCAGTGTCCCCCCGGGGCTCCGTGCTCAATTACTGCTCCTCAATTTCCCGGTAAAAGCCATCGCTTTGCTAAATCCAGTGTCCAACCTCTGTTCATGTTCAATTAGATGGAGAAGGATTGCAGTATTATGAAGGCCAGGGGATTCCTCCTTAATGAAGCCTCCAGCCCCAACGGCACTCCCAGCTGAAGCTTCAGAGCAAGGCTGAAGGCAGCTGCAGGTGTGGTGGCACAGACACCTGCGCTGTGCCGTCCAGGGAGCCATTCCCATCTCACAGTGAACACAGGCACACACCCTGCTCAGCACAGCAAAGGTGCTTTGCAGCACCCTCCTCCAGCTTCCCTCCTTGCTGTCACGTTCTGGTCTGGGCAGTAGTCCTTTCACCATCTTCTTTTGCAGAGGCAGTTCAGGGGTTTGGTTTGTTTAAACACAGGCTAATACTAGCTTGTGTCTCTAAATCTGTACTGGAGTAACTATTTTCCAGTACTTTTCTCCAAATAAAAATCTATTCCCATGACTAGAGCTTCCTCCATTCCAATTCTAAATGTCTGCCAGAAGCCACAGCTGAATAAACCTGGCCTCGAAGACATATGTTCATCTAATCACTCACCAGAGAGTCAGCGATACTTTCTTGTAGTATTACCTTAATTATTTTGTTAAGTGAGTGCTTCTAGTCACAAGACATTCTTGTGGATTTTAAAACATCCTAAAGAGGATTAATATGTCCTACAAGGCCTCTCTGGAGAATTAAAAGTGAGCTATGGACCAAATACTCTGTAAAACATACGGCCAGTGAATACTTCCTCTGATTATGTGAATTATAAAGCACTGTAATGGTTTTGAAAATGCTGTGAACATTATGATGCCATATAAACCAGAAAAAATGTGCCAATAAAAACCTAAAACAGATACATCAACTCAGAGCACTACATGAGTGTACTTTAAAATACATTTTGTTCCTTGCTGGAAGCAAGAAGCCATGCAAATGTGGTCAGATCACAGGCTTCAGCTCAGGTTCAGTCTCCAGATAGGTTCAGAGGCTCTGCCTGTCTTCACCTTGGCCCAGAGACCCCTCAGAAAAGACAACCCTGGCTTACCTTGGCTTCCATACCCGGCATCAATGCCAGAGCCATCCCAGGACTCCATAGCACTGTCCACGCTAGGAATGGTGGTGGAGTATATCTCAGACAGCTTGCTAGTTTTCTGGGAATCTGTCAGTTCATCTTCTGGGTCGCTCACTTCATTTATACTGCCTGACTTCTTGGGATAGGATTCTGAAACCAGAACATGCTGCTTTAGCAGGCACGAAGAGCAAGCCTCAGGGAAAGGCTTATGCTGACGTGGGAGCAAGCCCAGGTGCTGAAAGTCTTTTGAAGTACCTCTTTAGCTCTTCAAATGTAGCTGAGGAATGCCTGTGCAATGCAGTTGAAAGCATTTAATACAGTACTCTTATCTTAACCTGAATTGATAAAAAATACCCTTCTGAGTTTTTAGAACATGGAATATAAGGAGCAACCACGGGGATTTGAGGATTCCCAAATACAAGAGAGTTGGGACCTAATCTCAATTCACAAGTGCATCTTCTTGTGCCTTTGTAAGCCTCCTCCAAACAGCCCTGCCCCAAAGAAGTGTTGGTCTCTCCAAGGAATAGCCCATAGCTCCTCTGGTCTCAGAGAGTCTCCTTTTTACTCAGACCAGCATCCGGCCAGGGGCGCGGCTGCAAACCTTCTGTTACAAGCAGATGTTTCAATGAGATTCCAACAACAATGCAACCTGGTCCCAAACTGCAGCAGCTGAAGTCACAGACCCCTTCCAAGACTGCACAACCTTGTATCAATTCAAGGCTAATCACCACCTCTCCAGAGTCTCCCATGCAGTCTCATGACAATGGTGGAATTCCTAGGCCTGGTATTTTGAGACTGAATTTCCCCTGATGAGTGATTGGAAAATGGAAAGCAGAATGTGGATGATGAAGCTCATATCTCCCCTTTCATTATTTTAGTAATAATAGGCCCTTATTATCATTACAGTAAATTCCCTTTCAGGCAAAAAGCAATGCAAGGAATGGTTTCTCAGCACAAGCGTTTCTTTGTACCGAATATTTTAAGGTCCTCATTGATTAGATATCCTGTTAGCCATCCACACCCTGGATCTCCAGTGCACACAGGCTAGGATAAAAAGCCCTCTGAAAGTCTGCATTTGTTAGTGAGGACAGATTATTTTACCAAACAAAGCCCAGTATCCTAAAAGTCCCTATTTTTCAAGCATTCAGAAGATTGCTCACCATGATTAACTCAAGATTACCTTGAAATTTCAATTTACACCTGCATCTTTCTCAGAATGATTAACAAGTCTCCAACTGGCACTTGCATGTCAATTATTTCAGCGAGTGGTTGCAGCAATGCTAAGTGTCAGCAGGGGTAAAAAGGAGTATTTCAGACCAAGGATCAAGACACTTGGCTGCAGAGAACAAGACTGGGATTTCTTCAAAATGCATCAATTCCCCAGTTCCAACTCTATTTGCTAAGTCCACACTCCCTGCCTGGGCTTCCTCCATTTGTAAAATAGCTGCATTGCTACACGTTTGCAAACTGCTTTGGAGTCTACAGGAACACTGTGTTTAAGAGGATAATACTCCTTCAGATGCAGGACAGACATTTTGTGGGCCACCCGTACTTGGAAGAGCTTGATCACTTGATTTCTTGTAATTCCCACAGCATTGTGGGCCATTGGCTGGGTAGGTCCAGCTGAATCTAGAGACTGCAGGAGCACAGTACAAAACAAAACAGAAAATACTGGGTGTGGGGAGGGAGATAAATGCAGCCAGAATCAGTTCACGACTTCTGAATTTGCTGAAAAAGCCTCTGTTGGGCTGTGATTATAAAGCTGCAGAGAAAAGCTTGCCTGTCCCCTGGTTTTGCCAATTCCCCATTCCCCTAAAAATCAGCCTTGCCTGTACTAAGTATGCTCCTGCTCTTTGACACCATGTCAAGAAGAACAGCTTTAAAGCCATAGGGAGCTTGGCAGGGAAATGAGAAGGGGATTTCTGGAGTGAAGGTAGACACTTTGAAAGATGGTCTTAGGACCCCAAGCCAGGCAAAGGTGCATGAAAGATTTATTGCTAATTGCTTTCAAAAAGTTGAATTAAAGGTGGGCTTCTGTATCATGGATTCCAACAGTTCAGAATCCCCCTGCTCATTTTGGGGGTTATATATTTTAAAAAATTCTTGCACTCTATTTTTGAAAGCAATTTCTGCTTCACTTCTGCATGAAACGCCCACACAGACAGAGAACAGCACCAACAGCACAAGGTGTCAATCTGGAAAAAAATTATTATTGCAAATAAACGTGTTGCCTAGTTTCTTCCCAGTACCAAAGGGAGCCCCTGGGTTGCCCCTCCCTCTTTTTTTTTTTTTTTTGCCTGTGAATCAGAAGTTAACAGAATACCCACCTTTCCCCTCTGTCCCCAGCCATGCCCCTGACCACGCCGCCTCAGCTCACCTTCCACAACCTAGGAAAAAAACCCTGCAGCACTACCTACTCCATCGCCTGGGGTCCTTGCTGGGGTGCACCTTTGCCCTCCCACCCCAAACCAGGCTCCCCAACTCACTCTCTGTCTGCTTCTTGATCTTGAGCGTGACGGTCTCCCCTGCCATCTGCAGCAGGTGGATGGCTTCGCTCAGGGGCTTGCCCTTCAGGCTCACGTTGTTAATCGCCAGGATCCGGTCACCGATGTGGATGGCCCCGGTTCTGGAGAGAAGAGGCACAGTTAGCAACTTCAGAGAAGCAGTTTGCCTCTGTGAGAGAGGCCACTAGGTTGTCCCCTGAGGCAACAGGACTTTCAACTATGTCTTGGTTGCCCCTCGGTGTGCTGTACACCCGTGATTTCATCATCACTACCAGCAATCTGGTTCCACCCCTACCCTCTGTCTTCCACCTGAACATGTACATAGGCACAGGAACATATGCACTCCTCAGATCCCCAGCCCCTCAGGAACTGGGACTGCAGACCAGCTTAGTCAAAACTCTTCAAAGCAATGGGCTCTACATGCTAAAAGCCATAAGCATTTCCAGTGTGTGATGTCCACTGGTTGTCACACGTGGAATCAAAGGGCATGTTCACACTGATGGAAAGAAATGATGAGACCAAGCTAGAAAACCACTGGGGAAAAACAAAAACAACAACAAAAACAACAAACAAAACAAACAAAAACCAAAAAACAAACAAACAAACAAACAAAAAAAAAAAAAAAAAAAAAAAAAAAAAAAAAAAAAAAAAACACCAAACTAGCCCAACAGTGCAAGCATGAGCTGATCCAGCTGCAGATCCGTTCATGGTACATTTAAAGCTCACCCCTACACAGCTACACCACTGTGAGTTTCCAATATTGCACAGCCACATTCTAGCACTGGCTTCTGCTCTCAGCCAAAGAAATCCTCAGGCTACAGGAACAGCCAGGAGCAAACTAACAAGTCACAGCATTTCTCTCCCTCCTCCTCCATCCCTCCCCTCAGTGCCTGCCCACAGACGGGGGCTCGGCTTTACCTCTCCTGGTGCTTGCTGCAGCTTGGGGAAGAGTGGGCAGGACAGGACGTGTCCATCACCAGGGCTGGCTGCCAAGGCACCAGCTCACACTCGCCACTGGCTGGTCTGAGCTCACCACACTCCCCCTAAAGCCAGCAAGACAGGGCAGCCACCCCCTCCTCCTCCAGCAGGGCCGTGAGGTGTAGCTATCAGGAACCTGTGTAGTCAAGCCAGGAGCAGATGCAAACCTGGACTGTGATATCTTTTTGTCCATGGCAACGTACCTCTCCCAGGTTCCATCTCCTGACTGGACTGCTGCTCCTGCAGAACACATCTGATATACTGCTGCAGGCAATGCAGCTCCTTCTCACCCCAAAATATAAAATGTCTGTAGACACACTGCTGTGAAGCATATACTCTGAGTACATCAGGTTTGGAAACACAGGTAAACAGCAGGCAGGACTGTTTGGCTTGCTGCTTCTCCTGCTGCTGAGATACTTGGACAGTGCCACACCGGTCCCAGCTAGCCACTAGATGTCCGTCTTGTCTCACCAAATCAGCCTTAAAGCCCTCAGGGAAAACTAGTGCATTCAAATAAATTGCAGATCAAACTGGAACCAGAGTATTTGTCTTAAAAGTTCCATCTATGTAGTCAATAAAAAAAAGCAAGCTCAATTGCTGGCAGTTTAAATGTCCTTCGCTCGCTACAGCGGTTCAGCATTTGAGGGCCTCCTGCTGTAGCCCTGTGAACCCAGCATGTGGACACATCTACCCAGGACACCAGCCTAACTGCCCACCTCTGAACAACATGACTGCTCTGCAGAAACCATGAAGACCCTCAGCAGGGAAAAAGGAAGAAACAATTAAAAAGAAAGGTCACATTCAACCAGGTTTTTCTTCAAGGGCAAAAAGTAAATCAAAGTCCAGTCCTCTCATCTGTCCATTTCCAGACACCTCTGTGAGGACAAGCTGATAGAAGTGAGAGAGACAGGGAAAGCTGCTTCTAGCTAATGACCCTTGTGCATCTCCATCATCACTGACAGTCCCTAATTAACCTCGAACACAAACCAGTACAAGGAGCTTCATGCTCCATGTCCCTTCTTGCTCAGAGGACACACACAAGAGCACAGCTTAGCAACAGGTAAGTTTCAAGGTATAAAAGGGGCTTCAGGCACTTTCCAGCAAGCACTAGAGAAGAGTTGGGTGCATGCACCATGGCAGAGATTTACCTGGAACATCAGCAGGGCCACCATCCCTCCTCCCCTCTGCCAACATGGGTTGGTCCTGAGCACTCCTGGACAAAAACCTCCTGCAGTCATAACCATCTACTTGACCAAGTGGCTCTAGAGGTTGCTAGTCAGGCACTCTAAAATGCCAGTGATAGTCTGAAATTGCTCTTGGGGGACCCTTACATCTCGACCAGAATTGAACAGAATTGTTCAAGCACTGTCCCTTCCCCAGGAAGGACTAAGACAAGTCTCATGGCCCAGGCTAAAGCCATGTGCAGCCCCTGAAGGACGGGAAACAGAGACTAACAAGGGAGAGAGCTACTGCTCAACACCAACCTAACAACCAGAGCTGCCTCTCTAGGTTTTTATAAGATCAGAGACATACAAGGATAAAAATGTTCAAGGTCAAGATAAAACCCAAATCATCTGCATCTAGAGCCTTTTCAGCTTAGACAGGCTGCCACCTGCTGTGACAGGTGTGTGGCAGGTCCTAGAGGACACCCTGCCTTCCCCAAGTGAGCAGCCCGAGCCACAGCACAGACCTGGCCCCGTGCCTCTCCGAGAGCGGCCGGCACGTTCCCGTTATCAGACGCTGGGATCTGGTCCACCTTGTGCCAGCACTGCTGAAACGTGTCTTATGCTCCAGGCACAGATTTGAGGTTAAACCTCTGTCCTTCAGAAACTGGTCTTGCCTTTCAGAGCCTGCTTAAGGTTGCCTGTGGCACAGGGAAGCATAGTGACTGCAGGAAAGGGAGAACTTAGGGTAACACTAAGACCACCCCTCTCCCCCTGACAAGGTCGATTCACTCCCTTCTGTTACTCCCAGGAGGAAAAAGAAAAGCACCTTTCCTGCAGGCAGCCTTCATCCCAGCACTCCCCCCCACCCCCACATAGGGAGCCAAGGTTACGCAGAGGAATCCCCACGCTGCCCCGTCCCCACGTCCCCACGCTGCTCCCTGCACAGCACCCGATCTGGCAGCCAGGTGAGCGTGCCCAGCAGCTCCATCGCTCCTCTCAAAGGGCTTCTCGTGCCTTCCTGCCTGCCAGATCCTGATCAAAATTCAGCAGTACCGCAGCACTTGCCCGCACTACGCTTCTCCGTGGAGCAGTCACTGATGTGTATCTGAGTTTGAAGGAGGAACAGCCACGGCATTGCAAAGGGAACTGAGAAGAACAAGGGTATGAGAATGTCTTCTGACACCTGACAGCATTCAGGCTTTCTGTCCTTAACCTCTCTGGTGCTGGGCTGCAGGTACAGTGCAGAGCTGCTATGCAGAAAAGCCTAGGATACTCGATGGCTGTTTTTTTTCTAGGGAAAAAGACTAAATCCTACAGTGGCAGGTAGTGAATAAAATCCCCAAAGCAAAGACCCACTGATGACTAAGTCCATCCCTCTTCCTTAGCTCTCAGCAGACATTGATGCTCTGTTTTCTGCACCAAAGGGATGCGATGGAAATGTGCAGCAGCACGTGTGCCGAGAGCTCAAGGAACCCAATGCAGAAAGAGGCACTGAGCTGTTTTACAGTCTGGCTAAGAGGGAGCACGGCCTTCAAACAGAAAGAACCACAAGGCTGGATCTGCAGTCAAACCTCCCCAAGGTCTTGCACTTTACACCAGATTGTTCAGGGTTTTTTCACTGCTGTACTGCCTGTCACGCAGGACAGGGTAAAGCTTCTATGAGAAGCATGAGTCAGGGCTGCTGAAGTGATCTACTTACAAGTCACAGTTACTGTATAGACAGATTAATTAAGATACAGTGCATGACTCAGCTCCACCTTATATTCTCAGCAATGTCCTGATCCTTTAAATCCCACGCATGGACATATATTCAGAGACACAATCAACCTCTCTGGGTGCCAAAGGTAAATTTGCATGGACGTTGATGCAGTACAAATGTCTGCCCTAACAGCACAGTCCCAACCACCCTGCTTCAGGGTGCTTGGATCTTCATAGCACCTTTCCTTTTTAGCAGAAAAACACCTAAGAAGAGTTTATGACAGCAGAGGAAACTTGGTGAAGTTCAAGATCCCTTCTCACATCAGTTCAACCCTCTTCCCCAACACTCACCTTTCTGCCAGCCCTCGTTTAGTCAAGCCTGAAATGACAATAGGGTCGAAAGGTTCCTCAGTCCCAGAGATGGTTATTCCCAGTGGGCCACCATACCGCTTCAGTTCCACGGTGTAGATAATAGCACCCGTTGTCTCCTGCTCATCTGAAAGAGAAAACAAGGAATCCTGAAGTTTTTAATCAGCCACATCAAAGAGGTCATAGGAAAGACTTGCAGCATTTAGAAGCAAAAGCTTGAGGTCTTCAGCTGTGCTCATACCAAATAGAATTTTAACCTTCCAGGCTCCATTTAAGGGCAGAATAACAAAAATAGACTATAATCAATTGGAAAGTGGTGACCGGACAGGCAGCAGCTCTTATCTTTGTTAGTTTGTACTACCTATTGGAAATGTCATTACAGTGGACAGGCACCAGTTTGCATCAGGATTTCTGTACCAGAATTATCTTCATCCTTCCTAATCTTCAATTTGACCAGGTCTTCACACTGCCTTAAAATCTGCACTGCATCCTCCATTGAGCAATTGTCGAGTCGGATGTTATCAATGGCTAACAGCTTGTCTCCCGGCTCCAAGGTGCCAGTTCTACGTGGAAAGGAAAAGAAAACTAAAAGTACATTTGTATTTGCCTTTCAGGTCCCATGACACATTCAGTCCTGCAGTGGCAACAACAATATTAACTTCTTGCTGTCCTTGATCTTTTCTAGGAAACAACCATGAACAAAGTCTGGGACAACTTAACTTAAAGAGCAGAAGCTTGTGTAGAACACAGAACAAGGCAGGAAGATCAGACATACAGCCTAGGTGACATACAGCACTGAAAAACGTATTAACTGACAGATATTCTACCTTTTATGGAAACTTCTGTATGAGCACTCTTACAAAGGAGCCGTCCAGCAGCACTAAATTCCTCTGAAAGCCTTGCTCTTTGTTGTTGCGATTAGAGGTGAAGTCAATAAATACTGTTGTTTGCACAGTTCTCCACCACTGCCCACAATTCACTCACTGCCTTCATCTGAGCAGAGCCATGGTGAACTACCTGCTGAGCCACAGCATCTTAGAGAACATGAAGCCCTTTACCATATGGTCTTAAATGCTAAACATCCATCTCCTATGATGTCAGTGGACATCTGAATCAGTGCTTTGGCCACCGTCTCCATTACCTCAATTCTACTTGCTTCAATACAGACAGTTTTTATTGTAAACTCTACTGTGCTCTAAGACCAACCTCTAGGGTTCAGATTTCCTTGGATAATGGCAAAATCCAGACCCAAGTGCTACTGCTTGGGCTTCAATCTACCTCTCATTGCTGGGCTGGGCATTTTGTCATGGGTTGGCAGACGGGAAACTCTGTACTCACCTATGTGCTACACTCCCCTTCTTGATGTCAGAAATGATCAAAGGCTCCCCAGGCTTTCTGCTTGCAGCTGCAAAAGAGACATGTGGGTACAAAGCTTGGTATTGAGTCTGCCATCTAGTATGGGGATGGTTAATGGGGAGAAGGAGTTGTAAGGAAAGGGAACTTATATTCCTTTGACAAAATGATGCTTCACACTTGAACTTTGGGAGACACACCAGAAGAAAAGGAAAAAAAAAAAAAAAAGATAAGTAAATCCCCATAAAAGTTTGTTGATTGCCCTTTGCCCAAGTTAGCTAGTTTCTTCCTTCACACTCTTCCTGAAGGGGAGGACATGCAGCATCCAGCAGCAAGAGGTGGGACTGCCTGATGCCAGCACCACTGAACACCCGCTCACCCACATCTCTGACACAAGACAGGAGGAGAGCCAGTAGCTGTTGCAGTAGTCAGACATCAGCAGTGCTGCCTAGGGACGACCTAGCTCAGTGCTGTGGGCAATATAAACACTTCTCTGTTCTTGAAATAGGGTGAGCTGGGAAATTTTCCAGGTAGAAAACAATCCAGGAAAAATAGATAAAACTCTGTTTTCTATCTGGTTCAGCTCCCCAGGCCACTTCATCGTATAACCAGAGTTACCTTAGCTGGTCTCAGTGCTGGAGTTGGAAGAGGTGGTTTCCAGCTCTTCTCTCCTGCCCAGCCCTAATAACTTTCAGCCCAAAAGAGATGTAAACTCTCTGGGAGCATTTGCATTTTCAAATTTGCCTGCAAGGCCTGCTGCTCTCTTGAGAGATCTGGGAGAGATTTATGAGTCAAACCTCTCCTGACCGCTCTGCCATCCACACAGCCAACATATGCCAAGAGCATCCGTTTCACCCCACATCCCTCCCTCCTCCCTTGCTATAGGAATTGCATCATCTCATTTAAAGCTGACAGAGCTTCCCAGCAAAAACTGCGTGGGAATAAAGCATCTGAACATATCAGGTGCAGGCCAGGGATTTAAATATTTGTGAGGCATGCGGCATCAACCACACAGGTCCATCTGCTTGAACAGCAGTTAAAGAGCAGTCCAGAAAGCCAGACATAAATAAGTGGTTCCTCTTACCAACCTCTCTGCTCCATTTTTTTCTGTTGTTTACATTCATTCATGAGATTTAAGAACATATGTGCTAACCTGACACCTTTAAGGATACCCTCTCCCAGATATAACTAAACCTGCCGTACTGAACAAAGCAAAACCACAGCCAGTCTCTGTTGTAGCAGGGCTGAGCATAACAGTTAGGTCAGCGAAGAGCAGACCCTGGTTGATTTTTTAATAGTTATGGCAATGTGTCTGCTGAATGATAAAGAGCCTGGAGGAATTATTTTCCCCATGTCTTACTGGAGCATGGTACCAGATGGTTTTGGTCTGGACACCCATGTTCAGCTCATGGCTGTGAGTTGAAGAGAAGCATATGGGTTGTGGAGATTCATCAGTGGCTCATGTCTATATTCAACGTGTCCACGGCAGCAGACAGACTGACACACAGCAGGCAAAGCTGAGCAGTGAGAGGGCAAGATGTGGTGCAGCAGCTAAAATCAATGCAGAAATCCCCCCTATGGTTGAGAAGGCCACGCATCATGGACTAACAGCACGGGGACAGAGATGCAGCACCCTCTTACTACTATTGCTGTTCTCTTTTTCAGTGCAGGAGGTGCACTTGCTGCTGAGAGGGGTGCACAACGCGGCGGTGAGGGAAGGTGCTGTTGGCACACCCTGAGCCCTGGACCAGGCTGGCATCACCGCCTGCTTAATCGCTCCCTAGCCTGGTTCTGTCAAAATGAGCCATGGTAACGAACACACTTTTCACCATAAGGTTTGTTTACTAGTTTCAAAGCACAGGCAGTGTGACAGAAAGGGGTTAGGGAGGAACTCCACAGTCCTGGAGCCCCTGGGTTGGGGCTGGCCATCTCTAAACCTGATCCAGTCATAGTTGGAACAATGTGTTTGGAGACTGTGAACACTCAAAAGAACAAAAAATAAGAGAAAGAAGGAAAAAAAAGGCAAATATAGACAATCACATGCATCAAGCACCACAGAAATGGTGTTTTATCTCAGCATCTGCCTTACAAGGCCTGCAACACATGGTGAGATCCTGCCCAAGGTCTCCGAGCAGAGAGCAAGACCTCATCCCTCTGCAGCTCTGCAATAGGTGCCACCACTGAACGTAGCCCAAGCCTCCTGCATCAGAAAGAAGGGTGACAAACTAAGTGCTTTGTCCATTAGGAAACAAAGCAAGTTTTAGGGAAAAAAAAAATCTGGATTTTATTTGCAGCTTTTTTTTAAGTTGTGCTTTCCAAACAAATTTTCCTGAGACTTCATTCAAATGGAAGAGCTATGTACTGCTGCATACAACTGCCCCTACCATCAGAGTACCCAGATTTTAATAAATGGCAGCCCTCTGTTTTAAGTAATTACTTAGTAGAAAATGGAAAGGCTTTCTAAAACCATCATTATTAGTCAGCATCCACAAATATGAAGGTTAGGTTAGACCAAATGAATAATCATTCCCTCTTAAGAGGCATAAGATACAAAGCTAAGTAAGATAGAGAAATCTCAAAGCACAGAGCAGTCACTTGCTGTTTGCTGTTTGTTCTAAAAACCAGTGGTTTTTAACTGCTAAACTCCATTAATTGACCTTTGGCATCCCAAAGCCCTTCCCAGTGCCCCAGCAAGGCACACAACTGGGCTTTCCACCCATCAGGGGGGATGAGGCTGCCCCCAACCACTCCAGTCACCCTGGGACACGTCTGTAGCAGTCCTGGGCTGCTCACGCGGAGTGACAACGTTCCCCTGTGTAACAGCTGCCTGTCCACAGGCAAGAGAGCTGCAATTTCACTGAAGTGGTGGCTCAGTCTAGGTCAGAAGCAACAGATACATAGATCCCTGGTGAGATTTTAGAAAAACTATTTCCAATTTGCCTGCAATTAAAAAAAAACCAACCCTTAAACACCATTATTATTTTATTACGGCTGTGGTCTTTGGAGTTAAGACACTTGCACAGAGGAGTAAAGCCTCTTCAGCCATTTGTTTCTGCTGTCAATGTGGTTATTTCCCTTCAAAGGACATTGCCTTGGTAATTCTCTCTGCTGCAGGAAGACATGGTTTGGATGTCCAGTCTTGCCTCCAGGTATTGCCCTCCCATTTGTGAAATGGAGATGGCAGCAAAGGGAGTCAAGGGAAGAGCTGGATCGAGGCACAGAGGCAGAAGCTGGTGTGCAGAAGCCCATGCTCTCTCTTGGCAGGAGCTCTGCCTGTGGCCTCCATCTGCCAGCCACTTCAGGTGGAAGTAGGTTCTTTTTCAGATACATTTCTATTTTTGGCAGGTTTACCAGCACAAAAGATAGTTTAAATCTGCTCCAGTGGTCCAGAGAAAGCCCCATAAATCAACAGCTGGTGAAGGTAGAAGCATGGGGTGGGGGAGAAACTCAAAATGAAAACACTGCTTGGCAGTGGTGACAGGGCAGTGATAAAAAGGTGAATTGATCAATACTGTTATTTACTTTTTATAAATTGCTTTCAGTCTCTCACCACATCTGCTGGGACTCTGGCTCGCTCAGTGTTTACTCTGTGATGGATGACAAGGCCAGAAACACATGTCCAGTTTGTGTTTTTAATAGAATGCATAATGACTTGTATTGCTAAATTATTCCCCTCCAAGGAGCACGAGCACATATCTCACACGCACCAAGCCGTTATGAATGCCCTTGGTTATTGACCAAGTCAAAGCAGCACTCTGCCAGCATGTAATTAAAGAAATTGCAATAGGGCCACAAGAATATATTTAAGAAAGCAAGCATTTATAAATGGGAAAAAACAAACAAAATCAGGAACCAAATAATTGTGGGATACATAAGGAAGGAGAAAAGGAATAAAAGCAAATCAGAATCAATTACCAAAAGCAGCACTGAAAATCAACCAACATTTTCCACTGCTATTTATTAGCTTTAGCAGCAGGTGCATAAATTATCAGTGCCTCTGGGAGGATGGTTGCCCCACCACAGATCTATTTCCTTTCAAAGTCTCCAGTTAGCAAAACCAGGACAGAATATCCCACTTTGGTAAAAGCACTGGGGTGAATGAGCTGCAGACCTCAGTGGAAGCTGCAGTGTTAGCGAGGGGTAGGACAGGAGCTGAGCTGCTGGGCACGCTGTCGCTTGCAGCCACACTCTGCTGGGCTGCTGGCAGGTCCCAGGTTAATCCAGCACCAGCAAAGCCAGATTTGCTCGGCTCACAGATCCATCTTCTCCCTAGGACAGTGATTACACTGCTTAAGGGACTTAATCAAAGTTATCTATCTACCCGAATTCCGGTTTTATCACCCACAAGCAGATATACTACCTACTCCTTATCTGCAGTACTTCACACCAAGGGCACAGGAATTGATTTGTTAAGATATATAAAGGCAATTTGGTAAACATGCTATATAAAGCATTAATGCATATCTAAAATGAAAAGTAATTTCAATATCTGTTTGAACAGCAACACCAACACTGTTCCCTGTACCCTGCAGTGAATTCCACAACTAGCCCTTCAAAAGGATATTTGAGACAGACAAAAAAAAAACCCAAACCAACCCACAAAAAGCAATCTTTTGTGTAATCAACTATCATTTTCCCAAGGCTAATAAAAAATCCATATCTTATTTTAAGAGGTCAGGTATTGAACATACAAGGATACATGACTATTAGCTTCTTGCTGTTGGAGATTTTAATTTGTGAGAGATTTACAGAAAACCTAAAGAGGCATAACTGTATTATTAGAACTGAATGCAGCCAGCAAGGCCAGAGCTCTTAAGGCATGTGTTCTTCTAATGGAGATGGGTAGTCCAGGCTAACAAGAGCCCAATCTTCACATCCCTGTGTCAAAAATCTTAGTTTGGACAGCTTTGCATCCCCACCATTGAGCACCTCAGAGGTCCCTGCACACAGCTGAGCTCCACAGCCCACACAGCTCTTTGAACCACACAGAGCAGAAAGGAGGGAACACTCTGCTCTTCCATCAGCACAGCTGCTTCACAAACGCAGCCTTCTCTCTGGGACAGAAACTGAGGCACTCCAGTAGGGAGAAAACAAGGGCAATTTTCCTGGCTTCTTGTCCCGTCACCACTGAATGAAGTGCATGGAAGTGGTGCACAGGAGGTAGCTTCAGTGTTTTGCTTTGCTCATTTTCATTTAGCAAATGTAGAAGACTGAAATGAAGCTTGAGGGCACGAAGGTGCCGCAGAAATATAAAGCACAATCAATGAGAGACTCACTCCTTGGATTTCTTCTTCATCCTTCGAGGAACGGAAGGGGAAACGAGGCTATATGCATAGATTTGCATCATGTGTTGATCTGCTGCATCCCTTTGCCATACTGTGTTTGAGCAGGGGGGAAAAAAAACCCTTTGTGTGCACAGACCACAACCCGGGCTCACCCAGCACAAGACTTCCCTTTCTGGAAAACCCCGAGACCTCAGCGAAGAAGAAATGCCCCCAGCAAACATCCACCCCTCACCAGGAGCAAACACAGACCCTCACTGCATGTTCACCCCAGACCAGCAGAGCCTGCCCTCCTCATACAAAAACCTCCCAGGTTTTTACCCTTTTATGAGGCTTTCCAGCAGATTTATGGCTCCTCCTACAGCCAGATCCATTACATGAATTCTTCCAACACATCAATCAACAATCCTGCTCTTTCCCCTTTTATTTAGCCCATCTCCCAATTAGCTCTGAGAGCCACAGCGCAACAAAAACTTGATTGCTTTTATTTCTGCAGTGCTCCTGTGATGAGGTTGCAACACCTTCTGCTCATTTAAGAAGGCTGAAGCAAATCTTTCTAGGCAGAGGAATTAACTACAGATCAGCGTGCTGAAGCCAAGAGCTAAAACTCAATGAAAGCAACTCATCTTTCATCTACAGTATAGCTGGACCACAAAGCTCATGAACAAACCCACTTCTTTGGCCACAACAGTGCAGGGGGGTCTTCAGTGGACCCCTCCAGCTTGTCATCTATTTAACCTGCCCTGGCTTTACAGAGTAGGGAACAGGAATCCAATGTGGGAGGCCAATAAATCAAGTTCCCTACTTTAAGACAGTGTTTATAGGCTTTTCCTTGTCAGAAGGAAAGCTGTAAAAGCTGTTTCTAGATCTATCTGAGCATCCAAATTAGCAGAACTGGAAGAAACTGAGCAAAACAGAGAAGAGTTATTTTTTACCTCTTCTCTCTTGATGCTTGCATCACACTCCTGCATGCACATCATGTCTCTGCAGGAGGTGCTTACCATAAGGCTGCTTGCTTTGGTTTTAATGTTTGAAACTGGTATATTTATCTGCCTGGTCAAAGGCAGAGTGACAAAATGATGATTTAATTTGCTAAGGCTTATGTGGACACTGGCTTATACAGCCTAATATATGAAAACAGAATTAAGATTCAACTAGCATCTCATCCCTGCCACCTCTTCTGCTGGATGGTTGTCTTTTCCTCCATTTGTAAATATAATTTTGGCTTTGACTCAGCAAAGGACTGAAATATATCTTAAGTTTATGCATATGCATTACTTAAATAATGTCCTGCAAACGTGTTCAACAATCAAAAAGATCAAATCAGTTATATTGTGAAAAAACCGCTTTGTAGTTGAATAATGGGTATCTAGCTATTTAAAACCCAGGAGCCAGTTTCTTTTTATTCAATGGTGATTTCAAAAAGTGTGTGAAATGAATTTTTTAAACAAATTTCAAATGAAAATATTTTCAACATAAAAACCTGTTTGAAGTGTAAATGTACATCTGAAGCAGATCCCATTCAAGTGAGACTCCACAAATAAAAACTAATATTCTTGCTGGCAACTCCCAAGTTCGTTCTGCTCTCCAGCCTCAGACATAATCTAAGCTTTGAAGCTTAAATGGGGTGAAACCCTGGCCATACTCAAGCCAGAAGTTTTTTGCTACCAGAATCATCATCCTAGGTTGCTACCTGAGATTGCAATGGCAAGGCAGTGGTAGGGCAGCAGGTCAGGAGCCCAGCGCAGGGTAAACTCTGCACCATCCCCTGCTCCCCTGCCACTGAAATGTCATTACAGGTACCCTGCTGCTTTCAGAAAGCATTTTGATGTCTTCAGACAGTAATTGGTACCAAGTCAAATGTTAAATACTGTGCTGTTATTTCTCAGGTTTATTCTCATGGCACAAACTGAGGAAGATGGGAAGAGGGAGAAGAAATAACATAGGGTGCAAAGCCATCCTTTTGTTGATGTTCAGGTGACTCCTGAGAATCACCCTACTTAGATCAGAACACCTCCAATTAACTCACTAAGTAATGCTGCAAATGCCAAGAGGTAATTGCAAATAGCTTATCTCTTTTAATGAACTGTAGTTTTAAAGTGTACCTAGCTGCTCCATTCCCCAGGCACAGCTGGGTCCACGCTCCCGAGAGCTAGACACAAGATCCCATTACTGCAGTCTCACAGCCTGCTTTGTTTCAGCTGAGAGGTGGTGGCAGCCTCTGGACATGGCAAATCTGAGATGACTCAACTGGGTTTACTCAGCAGTGAAAGAGGGATGAGTGACACGAGACCTTGCTCACATTTGCCGTAAAGGAAAAATCCACTGATGCAAGGTATAACCAGACCCCACGTTAACCAGAAACTGGTGATGGATCTGCCTATATCATCCCTTTACAGCATCCTCTCTAAAGAGACCAAAAGGTCTTCAAATGAAGACCTTCAAATTAATTATCTTTGTTTCTTTTTCCAGAAGAGAAACAAAGATAATTAATGAGGTAACCAGTGAATACAGAAAAGAAAGAAAAAGGTCTATATCTCATTTTCTCAGAGCCCACCAGGTTCTGGCATGTGGATCTCTTCCTCTGTGGCTGGGGTTAGTCAAAACAATAACTCTCAGCAAAACCTGCCCAGCACCCTCCTGTCCCTGAAGTGCTTTCCTCCACCCCAGCTAAAGCCCACCACCCTCTTCATCCTTTTCCTCCTCCTTCTCCTCTTGGCAGTTTCCCCTTCTCTTCCTTCAAGCTCTGGGCTCACCTCACACCCACTTTCCTCCCTCCACCTCTCTCTGCAAGGGTCCCATGAGACCAGACAACTGTGAGCATGGAAATAAAAATAAGATTACTAATAACATAATACAATATTACAGTACAACACAGACCAGCTCATCAGTTGAGAAGCATCCTTCGCCCCAGCCCTTCATGCAGATGCTTTTCTCTGCAGCCACCAGCTCACGGAGGCAAGAACCACACATCTAATTCAATTTGGGAAAAATCACAAGCACTGCAAGTGCTACCAGGAAACCCAAGGAATCTTATCTCTTTCTGTTTGACCCCTCTGATGGGCCAGGTTGGAAAGCAGTAGCTCTTGCAACTGCTAGTACAAGCCTGAGCAATACTCACAGCTGATTGTAATTCCGAGCTCTACACCTCTTTTCTTGGGCAATTTAACATGGAAAGTACCGCTGCTGGGTATGACAGACTCTATAAAACCAAAAACAGAAAAAAAAGAAGACAGGAGAAAAAAGAAGAGTTTTCAGTTGCATGAATGGTTTCTTTGGAACCAAGATAAATATGCCCATAAAACTCAGCTATTTATTGGTCCAAACAAGGACCAACTTTATTATCTGAGGCCCCATGGACTTTAGGTTAAAATTTGTATTCTCGTTAAAAATACACACTCTGAACATCAAGTGAAGTGTTCACATCATGCTGTATTTCAAGACTGAGGCAGCTCTGTCAAGGTAAAAAGAAAAAAAAACTTTTTTTTTTTTCATACAAAGCTCCACTTTAGCCCCAGCCAATAGCATTGATTCCCTCCTTGCTTCAAGGCTATAAATTAATATAAATACTATTCATATTCATGGGCATACACTTAAAGTGCAGGTGGCTCTTTGTCTACTCCTGAGGCTCATATCTCTGCCAAGTGGTGAGCACAAGGCGTTTATGAAAGTATCTGAAGAAGGACCCTCCATCTTAGTGCACATTAGAGAACAATGAGAAATGGAAAAGGTCCTCACAGGGTCTTCTGGCTCGTCCCTCTGAGCTCTAGCAAAAACTTCATATATTTGCGTGACTATACTTCCTCCTGTGGGTTAGGAAGGGCCCTGTGCGAGTCCTGCTGTGGTGAGGAGCAGTAATTCCTCTGGGAACATACCTGCGACGTCAAATTCAATCTCGAGCAGCACTTTGTTGGTGAGGGCTGCGTCTCGCAGGAGCTGGTTAGCTTCCTCCATCGTCCCGTCCTCCGTCGCAATGCCGTTGATAGCAAGGACTCTGTCTCCCACTTGTAGCAGCCCACACCTGCAGTGCACATTGGGAAAGGAGGGGAAAGGGAACAAGGAAGCAGGGAAAACAGGGAAAGGAGAAAACACCCGCGCAACCAGCCATAAGTTACTTTTGCCAGGCAAAGCTGCTGCAAGACACACAGAGTAGTGACAAATCCTGCACAAGGGGCCCTGAAGAGAAGATAACTCATTCTGCAATGCCCATCTCAGTGCTGAGAGCCCTTGGAAGGTCACTAGGCAGCAAACCTTTGTGACTTACTTAGGCTCAGACATACTTTCTTCCTAAAAAAACATTTTTGGTCACATTTCCTGCAACCTACAGGATAAAAAAAAAAATTAATCCTCACCTTCCTAAAAGTCAACATCATGGCCAAGAGTTGAGAGTGATAAATGCAAGGACATGTGTCCTACGCTATCTAATGGTACACAGCTTTTTCTATGTGCCTGCACCATCTGAAACCCAAACTAATGGCACTGAAAATTGCACAGATTCCTCGGCTTAATACAGGGCTAATACCGAGGCTACAATCCAGTGAACTCACTGAAATGTCTCAGCAAATTGGATAATCATTTACCCCTTGTAATTGCATTTCAGGAAGCCAAATGTACATTGATACTGTTTAACTGCTTTGAAAGACCAATATTATTCTGACGCGATAACTCGTCAGCGTAACTACAACAGGCCCCTTGGGGTTTTTGGTTCAGACCCACTTTCTCCAAGAACAGCCATCAGCAGGTTTTTTTACTCTGGAAGGAAAACAATGATGGCAAAGCGATGCTGGAGATACTGCTACAGCACGGTTTGCCTCTCGGGACCCCTCTGTATTTATAAGCCAGGTTTTTGTCACTCGTGAACCACTGCACTCACTATCCATCTTCCCTCTCTTTGTTTTTTTTACTATACTGCAACACCAGCAAGAGAATTCTCCAGGTTATCTCCCACAACTAATCTGAACCTGCCCATGGCTCTACAAAATCAAGAGTGTAATGTTCCCTGTGACTAGCCATAGGCCATTGCTCATCTTCCTTCTCCTCCATACCCTTCATTGGCTGTTTGCTGTAACCACATCTTTTCAGAGTTTCCACTCATCATATGTCTATAAGGCTGTCCACTTGAGCAGAGCTCAGGAATCCATTCTTCATCCATCATTAACATAAGCTGCAGAGTGGTCTCCAAAATAGGTTGAAGATGATGGGAACAAGTCTAAGGTTGACCTCAACGTTTAGAGTTATTTTACCACAAAGATTTCCCAGAAGCATCAGCTAACCTGTTTTGAGCCTTCTCCAGAGAATCTTTATGCCCCTCCTGTTTAATGATCAAACACGTCCTTCACCCGCTCCTTTCTTGATGTCAGATTCCACTGATACTCCACAGAAGAAAGATGGTTTTTTTACTAACCCTTCCAGTCACTCTTCATCACTCACACATGATTCATCTAGGATTCTGTGAAAACCTGGTACCACAGCTTCCAGGCACACAAAGATAGCATCAAAGGCAACAGACACGGGCTGTATCATTCACCTCCAAACAACAGGGTGTAAATGAAAGGCCAGGTTAACAAGAAAAAATATACACATCCACACTCAAGAAAAATGCACAAGTACAACAGTCTTTGCTGGTGGCCCATCAAAAGCTGAGCTATGAGGAAATTTGGAGAGTGCCTAGGGAGGTCATTTTCCTGGTAGGAAGGTATTAAACTTGCAGTATATTTATGCTGCTGAGTTCATGCCATCCATAGGAAAACGCTGCCTATTTTATGAGATGTAAATTCAGAACTGTTTGTCCAAGGAGACTTGGATTAGGACAGACAACTCCATGGTGTATAAACAAAACCACCCTTGAGAATAAATTACATCAAGTTTAATTACAGTCCTTTACTGGATTTGTGGCTATGTAGCCACATAGATGAGCTTGGAAATACCAGCTTATAAATATGAAGATGGGAAAGAATACAACAGAGATGCTTCCTCCAGTGCAAGAAGCTCTCTTGCTATGGCCACAACACACCTTTCAGAAAGGAGAGTTCAACATCTGCATCACACAGATATCACTGTCATTTCAAGGTCACAGAAGGACACGATCAGTTTTGGCACCACCCTTTCAGCTGCTACATCTGGGAGATCACAGGATACTTTTACACAGCATCAAAGCAAACAACTGCCACCTTTCCACCAGAGCTGCCTTCTCACAAAACAACTGTTCCTTGTGTTTCTTCACTCAAAGTGGATTTGTCTAGGTGTTTTATAGCCAATAGCTCTGTTAGGCCAGAAGTATGTTTATTTTACTACCAACCTTATTCAATCAGGGTTGTTTAAATCCTGGTCTTGCAGGTTTATAAAAGTTTGTGGAGTGAAGCCACAACCTTTTGGCTCCCTCCACGAGCGCAAGGAGACCTGACATGCCTTATTAACCCTTCAGAACAATTGCAGAGAGATCAGTTTGCAGCTGTCATGTACCCTTGCATTAGGAGCAGGGCCCATGGAGCCAAAGCTCCTGTAGACCTCTCCTTGGCTCTGCTGTGGGACCCTACACAGACCATTTGGATGACTTCCCTAAAGAGAAGGCGTTAGTCTCAGAAGTGTGCAGTCTAGCATCAGAGCTCACAAAGTGCTTTGAGATTATGGGAGAAGAATTTCTTTAAAATCAGAAAAAGCAAGAGCAGAGGCATCCCCCAGAGTGAAAGACCTAGCCCTAAGGCTGTGTTGGAGTCCATGATGGGAATATCTCCCTGGGGTTGCAGAGATTTACATTTTGCCATGACTCATTCCTCAGGCTCAAAGACAGCAATGGAGCATCAGAAGTGTCTTGCTAGAAACAGAGCAGCACACATTCAAGCCTCGGGCAATATATGCACCGAAGATCTCACCCAGCACCATCAGTACCTGCATGGACTCTCTAGCTGTGGGCGAGCAGCAGGAGCTGCAGAAACCAATCCACCGTGCCCTTACACACTCCTGAACTGGCCTGCACAGCTTGGATATGCACATTTGTGTGAGCCCATTGGTGGCTGAGTGGATCCTAGCCCCCAAAAGATCAAAGCTTTGCTGACAGCTTCACCTACCTGTTAAAACTTTCCTTTTGCAAATTATTCATACTCCAAAGCCAGAAACACAGTGATCAAACAACTGTCTTTGAGCAGAGCTAGAAAACGCATAACGTGGCAGGAAGCATTGATTTTGGATAGTGGGATGGAGAAGTCAGATACTCTTCCTCCACTGTCAGTGACAGCTCTGGGAGGAAGAACACAAAAGCTACGTGCTTCAAGGCAGCCAAGAGGGGATGTCAGGCATCTTCCTATTCCACTCTCCCTTCTGATAAAAGGGGCTGAATCACTGTCTCAGTTGGGACCCCAAAGGCTTCATCTTGCACCCAGGAAACAAAACAACAGGTGGGGAGGGAAGTCTGTTAGATGCTATTGGCTGCAAAACAAATCACAAGTCAGGCAGGTGAGAGCTTTTGCTTCACAGTGCCTGCTACAAGCCAATCCAAAGCAGGTAGCACATGTGAGGCAGCCCAGCCTCCCTGAGAAGAGGGTGATGCCATCCTCCCTCCCAGCAGTACTTAGACTCACTGGACACCTGAGAGGCAGCTCCTCCACGGCAAGCCGGACGGACAAAGTGACCGTGGGTTGTGTGCTTGTGCAACAGCACATTGAGCTTCACAGCTCTGGCACAGGAGGGTGTGAGCATGCAGGGCAGAGCCAGGCTGCTAAGCCTGTATCCCCACCTCTCTTTTGGAAAAACAACATACAAAACATGTTTATGAAAACATAAGCCTGCCTTTTTCACCCCACTGGGAACCCAGTGCACTTATCACTTGATGGGGAGGGAAGACAGCGTCTTCCTGCCAGCTAGGAACACCAGCACGGCCTAGGAAAGGTAGAAACGCCGCAGAGCTTTAATCCCCACATCGGCTCCAGGCTGCAGACAGGGGCAGGATTGCTCCCCTCACCCGAGGGCAGAAGGTGGCAGCCAGGAGAGCTCCTGCCGGCGGGCAGCCCCGAGTGAGAGCAGCGTGTGGCACGGCAGAGCCAGGCCCGGCGGGCCTCGGCTTCGGCTCCAGCCTTGGCAGGGGGACCAGGCGAAGCCATCTCCCTCCTCCCCTGGGACAGCAGGCTCTGCTGCTGCCTGGCTTATAAAAGGAGTTTGGTGCTTTGCAATGCCAGCCAAATTCACCCTGGTAATAGAGGATAAAAACCCCAAAGCACTATCACTTCCCTTTTTAAGCCCTGTTTGGAAACAAACAATCAAACAAAAGGCATAAAAGGCTTTTGAAATCTCTCTTAGCCTGTGTCACTCAGGTCGACTCTTTTTCCTGTGGCAGCCCCTTGTCCCCAGGCACTCTGCTCAGCTGTCCAGAGAAGCTACCACAGGCTCTGCACAGCAAGGACCTCCAGTTCCTTTTGCAGGGACTTTCTCTGCCATATAGCTCCCGTGTGCTGCTTTCCTGGGCTGCCTTGAGGACATCAAACCATCCACACATGCTGATAAGGCCCTTGGAGATTCCTCCTAAGAAAGGTTCTACAGCAAGCATTGAGCACTGCCATACCATTGCATCATCTCCAGCACCCCTAGGTAGGGCAGACCACCAGTGAACAGAAATCAGCATGGGGCCACAAGTACCAACTCATTCACCTCTCTCTATCTCATCTGCCTAGCTAAACCAACTCTCCCTTCCACCCTACAAGGACGCAAGCCATGCTGGGACCTGGCCCCTTTAGTAGAAAAAGCCTTGCTAGAGGGTACGCAGACACTCAAGCAGACTTTAAATCCAGCCAGGCAGGGTACTGGGAAAAGTTTAACCCAAGCTCCTGAGCCGAGGCTTGACCACCTGAGTCACTACTCCCAGTGTCCCCAAGGGGTGGCATGTAGCAGTTAATGCTGCTCCTCCATTCTCTTCTTCCAGCATTATGAAGCCAAAAGCAAGAGTGCTTAGGTGCAGCAACTACCCACTCCTCAACCAGAGCCCTCCTCTGCAGTTCAAAAGCTTGGCTTTAGGGACAGTTTACATAGCTGCTCTCTGCTATGACAAAACTAAGCAGAAAACACTTTGCAGGGCCAATTTGTTTAGATCCTTCCCCTTTCTGCACCCAGACAAAATCTTTATCTTTAAAAGAGAAAAGAAAAAAAGGGGAAAAAAAAAAAAAAGGGGGAATGGTGCTCTCACACAGACACACACTCCCTTCCTCCTCCTCCCAGAAGAGTCACAGCCTGGTGCCAAGATGTTCACCTGGGATGCGAGGGAGGCCACGGTCAGTCAGCGAGTGCAGAAATGGCAGTGACAGTAAACCATGCCCAGTGAAGAATGGGAGATATTACAAGGATGATAGTAAATATCTAAATGAGCCTCTGAGGAGAGAAAACAAACCAAACCATGAAATGTTCAGCAGCAGCACCATCAGCATCCAAGGGCAAGGTCTCTAACCTCTCTGCCGGGCTGTCGGGCTCAATAAAACGGACGAGGGGTGGGGAGGACAGGGTTTCTGTAGCAAAGATGCCTCCCTGGAGCTGAAGTCCGAAGCCATTCAAAGGGTCTCCCCGGAGCACCACCTCTGTCGTCTCCGTGTGGACTATCTGCCCGCCAGGACCGACTGTGCTGGAGGCCAATGACACTGAGAGGAAGAGAGAGGCAGAAAGTCAGGGTAGCCACAGTCAGCATAGCATATCTGGGCACAGCCCTCAGTCTGGCAGTGGTGGGGACAGTGACCAAGGCGAGGGAGACACTGTTTTTACTGAAATGAATGCTCCTGCCCCAGCTAACAGTCAACAATCACAAGGACAGCCAGGCAAGGATGCACGCCCCGTCCAGCCCAGCCTCAGCCCACAGCCACTCTTACGTGAGCTCTTGTGCTCCTTCTTCTTCTGCCTCCTCCTCAGCATGGTTGTGCGGGGGCTCATGGGGTGGGAGCTGCGAGGTAGCGTGTTCGAGTTCTGGCAGGGGAAGCCCTGTGTGTTCATGGTGGGGGATGAGAAGTTGGCAGCCACCAGAGCTGGGGAAATACAGAGCGTGTTAAGGATGTGCACAGACAACTACAAGAGTGGGTTTACCTAAGAGGTGTTCATCAAACACCTAATGGGTTCAGACTAGTTCTCTCTTCCCAGCTTCAGGGCTCAAGATGAAGTGAGAACTTTGTTCTACGCTTGCAGCTCTAGGAGAGCTGTTGAGAGTGGACCTGGACTCTAGATGGACATCGCTTGCTGGTGTGCAGTGACTGGGCTGCCTGTTGCTGCAGCATCCAGGCCATCGGGTGAGAAATGCATCATGAGTGCAGGGCAGTCAAGAGCAGGTTGGCACGAGGGCACTAATGAACCTTAAATAAACACAAAGAGAAACCACAGCTTGAACTTGAGCTGCTGGGCAACCGGGCTGCCCTGCTTGCTTCCCACAGTTTGGATACAGCACAATGTTTCCTCCTCTTTGCCTTACTGCCAGACGACAAGAAACCTGGAGCTGCAGAGAGCTTGCTTCCTGCAAGAGGTAGGTTTACAGATTCTGAAGCAGCCATAAACCTGCTGCTAACATTCTGTGTGGCACCAGAGTTGAGCTGGATAAGTTGTGGTGTCATGTTCTTACACATTACCAGAGATGCCCTCCTTGTCCCACAGCAACTCACTTTTCCTGTATGAAACCAGTCCCTGTGGTGTGGGGTTAGAGGATGGGAGCATGGCTACTGCTCTTTTTGCAGTTACCAGATCTGCGTGTGCTGGGCTGCAGATACTGATTCTGTACCTCAGCACTGGACCTGTGGAAACAGACCCAGGTGACCACAGAGGAAACCAGTAACAAGCCAGGCTACAGAGCTGGGTGTTACAGAAATGGAGGAGCACAATACGAACGCACATGTGCAGGGATGAGGGTAACACCATGCACTGAGCTTACATTTGCAGTAATCCTGTCCAGATGTCTGGTTCCAAGTGGGTGTCTTGCAGTGCCCAGGGTGGTGGGTGTGGCAGTAGTTGACACAAGGGTCCCAGCAGTGGTGGTGGTCACTCTTCTGCACCTTGACTGATAGCACCCAGGGGAGTAGAAATCACCACAGGCAGGCAGAAGAAGTGAGAAAAAGAAAAGGTAAGAAGCATAAGCTAGGAGATTGTAGAAGAGAGCCTCACACTGTTTCTGAACAAGTCAGGATCCAACCACAGTGTGTCAAGCACCAGCAGCAAAATCGCATCCCCACATAACCTCATGACACTTGATGCAACATGGCAGAAACCCACCCCCTCCCCACAAAAAAACTCCACCCCTGAGCCAAGGGCCTGACTACGCCACGCTGGCAGCACACAGAT
The DNA here is from genome assembly GCF_000691845.1 of Merops nubicus. NCBI lineage: Eukaryota > Metazoa > Chordata > Aves > Coraciiformes > Meropidae > Merops > Merops nubicus. Next base: position 40,030 of record NW_008610142.1, read on the forward strand.
GTCACTACCGTTTGCAGTCCGTTGTGGGACGTGCAGGAGCTCCCTCTGGCCACAGCCTTCCTGAAGAGGCCATCAGCACTATCTGACAGCACCAGGGAAACCTCCTTGAGGAGTTTCCCACCTTGCTGCTGGAGCTGCCCTCCTGGGGACAAGGCTCAACACCTTCTGCACATGCCAAGGACACTTTGCTTAGCTCCAAGGTTTGGTTGCTTAGAGGCTGCTCTTGGCCAGGAATGCATGTAGGGATGAAAAAGAGGAATAGTAGAGGGCTGCTTCCAGCTCACCAGAACAAAAGGGATTTTATACACTGCTACCTCGAGGCAACTACAGAAGGCCACTGACACAGGAAAAGATGCCAACACTGTGGCAAACAGTGAATTAAAACATGGCATAAACATGCCAGACTCTGTTCAAGGGCACACAACTGCTTTAGCTTCAACCCTAACCCCAGCCACACAAATGTTGGCAGAAATCTGTTGCAGTGTGGCACCCATCATCTGGAAATCCCTTGTTCCAGGAACTGTGGCTTGGAGACATCAAGTCATGATGCCACAACTCTCCTCTGAAGTGCCTCAATGCCCCCCCAGGCACAGGTCCTTCAACTGCTCACACTGATGCTCCTTTTGCCCCTGGGCAACACAGGGTCCGTTCAGTTTTCCTTGCCCAACAACGAGTTTTCTCTCCCAAATCTCTGTGCCATGTTGTCTACATCTATTTTCTTCTGAGTGGAATTGCTGGCTAATGAGCAAGACTGCAAACATCTGTTTTATTCAGCTAAGCATAAATGGCATCCCACAGTGGAGCTTCACAGCAGCCAGGAGTTACCCCAGAGCTCTTAACCTCGCAACCTCTTTCCCAGGATAAGGTCTCCTCCAGGCTCTGTGTCCTTCAGGTAGGCAGAAACTCTGCCAGGGCTGGTACTACTGGAGCTTTCTGAGGGTGCAAATCTAGGACAGGGTCTCAGTTTATCTAGTGAGTAAACCCAGAGATCTCATCTAAAGGTCATCTGTTAGTGCCTTTTCCAGTGAAAATCCATTTTCTGCACATGCATCGAAAGCATCAAATCCTTTAGGTCAGGTTTTCCAACCAATACAGTGATTATATTTAGTCACTGCTAAACGCTTACTGGGTTTAGCACTTAGTCAAGCCAGTTTTGAAAAAAATACAGTTCCATCTCTGCAGTTTCTATTTTTAGAGAATATTTTCTTCTATTTATTGTTTTTCTAAAAGTAAACTCAGAGCCAGGCAGCTTTTAGAAACAAAAGTCAAACTAATAACTGTAGCTCTATCTAGACAAAAAGGGAAGCTCTTAACAAAATTAGACACTTTGAACATGAGGGAGAGAGCCTATGGACATAGATACAAAATAATTTAATCCATTTATAGCAATTAAACCTCCCCCTATGAATTCTTAGCTCATATCTGGCAATAGAAAAAAAGTGCCTTTGAAAGTCAGATGTCGATGCATTGGGGAAGAGATGAGACTTTGGACAATTCTATGATAAACAGCTACAACAGCCTTCCCCAGGCTTTTCCACATCATCCCTGCCTGAGAAGACCCATCCATCCACCCTAGCACCGCTCCTGGGCACCATCTGCTCCCGCTGGTCTTGAGAGCAGGGTGTAATCCTCCCACAAACTCTCCAAATGCCCCCAGAGCCACAGAGAAAGCCAACTCAGTTTGACAAATCCTGTGCTTCAGCATCAGACCATATTTTTGCATGGTTGCTGCAGCTTTAGAACCCTCCCCAGCTTCTCAGTAACTAGATTTTGATTGCACCAGAAGCCACTTTAAACAACATAATGACAAGCCCTGTGCAGGCACACACAGCAATGCAAACACAGAACAGGGATATATGGCTGTATGGTCTCCTCTCCTCAGCTGCTTTCCATGGGCTTTACTTTCCTGCCAACCATGACAGTTTGCTTTTACATGCTCCATTTTTCCTTACTACCCCTGTTTGCTTCCCTAAACTCAGAAAAAGCAGCCTGTGGAGTTGGCATTTGGCATCTGAGGCAGAAGGCAGCATCTCTCCCGGGTCCAAATACAGTTTGTCAGCTTTGGGGCAGTTCCTCAGCTGCTCATCATGGGCTGCACGGTGTCGTGGCTGGTTACACCACGAGGAGCATTGCTTTGTGAGCTGCTTCTCTTGCCCAAAGTGCTCTCCTTCCTGTCCCCACTACCCCTATCAGCAGCGGTGAAGGTTCAAGCCCAAGCACTGGTCTCCAACCACACACCTCTGCTCCTTAACAGCTATATGGATGAACAGCATCCTTCCCCATGACCCCTCACATGTTAAAGAGGTCAATCAGATGTGGAAGCAACTGTTACATAGCTTATTTTTCATATTCATGTTTTGCAATTATTCCCCCTCGTTTGTGTTCTGTACTTCTGCCACAGCACACGGATCTAATGCATGGAGATTTGGGTAAAAAGGCTCTGAACACACCAAGCTGTTCTTCCACAGATCCTCCTTCTCCTGAGCTGCTGCTAAATGCATACATTCTGAAAGATTAGGACTAGGGCACTAATAGAAGGAGGAAAACAGTTCATTTTAACTGCCATTGAAAAAGGATTATAGCTTTCCATGTTTTCCTGGCCACAAAGGTCAAATCATCCATCGCCTTTGTTAAACTGCTTTAATTCTGCAGAAATTGGACTGGACATGGAAGAAATTTATTTCTAGGCATAGAGATGTCATGATATTTTAGGTTTCACTGCATCATGTTAAAGAAGACAATGCGGGTATTTTCTTCCTTTCCCCAGACCACCCTAGAAAAGAGTGGAAAGAAGAGCTGTGTCCAGAGCTGCCATGCACCACTATTATTAAAATGCATATCCCTGAGACACAAGTGATTGAAAATGGTTGCAAAAGGAGCTGGTACTGAACAGTCATGCCTTAAAGACCTGAATTACAAGACCACCCGTATGGACCATAACAAAACTGCAAGCAAAGAGTTTTAACAGATCTGCTAGTGATGAGACTATGGTTACAATGAACTTCATGTGAGAGCCTGAGCCATGTTCTCCCGTGGAAGGAGAAACTAAAGTGGCACAACAAGGATGCTCACCATCATCCTAATGATATTTACAGGCACCTGGAGTTTGACTTCACTGGATCCAGAATTTTCTTCCCCAGTATTTCTTTGGTGGGGATGGTGGAAAGCAGCAGCCTCCAATGCATTCACTCTACCCCTGGCTGTCCAGACACAGCTGCCATTCAAACAGGCTGGTCTAGAAGACGAACATTACAGCTTTGTTTCCTCAGGAGGTCCAGCAGGACCCCACCTAGCTACTGACACGTCCTTTACAAAGCCTTACAGGGCACTGCCAAATGAAAACTGAGGTTGAAAATACCAAGCACCAAGGTTGCTTTTCTCCCTTTCCATCAAAGTCTCTTAGCTGAGGTACTAAGGAAGCAGCCTGCACAGCACTTGGTGCTGCAAAACCCTGGGACTCCCAGCTCTAGTTTCCTCACTGTAGCACAGATGTTACCTTTTCTTCCTATTCATATAATTGAAGAACATCATCTAATCACATGCATTTCATCAAAACTTTTTTTTTTTTCCCCCTCCACAGATGTCTCTCTTTGGAGTCTATTGCCAGCACTCAAAAGCAGCAACAACCCCAGAAGGGACCTCAATTGAGTTTAGAGGGTGACCAACAGCATTTGCACAGAGGACACACCTGTTTCTGGAGGCTTCAAAGGCAACCTGCTCTGGTGAACAGGTAATATCTCTAGCTTGACATTCTCTGAAGTGGCAGCTAAGAGCTGAGTTGCCTCTAGTAAGGAGCAGTGCTCTGTACTCGTGCCATCAATGGAGAGAATATGGTCACCAACGTGCAATGCGCCACATCTGCAAAGAAAACAGCAAGAGGCAATTATACACATGGCCAAAATTCACGTCCTTCCAGTCAGGAGTAGACATATAACAAAATCCAACAGTGAATTACTGTGTGAATTTATGTGAAATTTTTTCATATCTTATTTTCTCACTTCCAATTTGAACCTTAGGTTCAAGCACTGCCCAAAATACCAACTAAGATGGTTCATGCTTGAGTCAGTGCTGCTGATGGCTTGGGAAAGATCTTTTAAGTTTTTAATAGTGCCCACTCCCAGCTAGTCTGGATGCCTGAGGGCTCACCCAGAAGTGCAGTTAAGACCTACGAGCCAGCTCAGCTCAGCAGCACAACTAACCACAGCCAGGGCTGCATACCAGCCTGTCTTTCTGCATCCCCATGTAAAGGGTGACCAGCTGACTTGTCCACCAGGAAAAGGCTCTAGCTAGAAGTTTCCAGAATAGGGTTTTGCCATTCCACAGCTCCAGGGCAGTCAGGTCTGAGGCTTTTAAAACAGAGATCAGCTTTCACATGCACTGAGTTACGTTCATTCCTACTGAGGGGCGTCCACTGGTGTGGGGTCAGATATATTTAGCACACTTAGTGCTAAGAACTTGTGGGCATGGCCATTCCAAGGCAAGGCAGGGAAGAACGGTATATAACTAAAAAAAGGATAAAAAAAAGCAGTGGAGAAAGGAAAGCAAAGGTAGGAGCAGCACGTTCAGATCCATACCTGTCCACCACGCTGGCTGGCTTGATCTTGTCAATGACAATGACCTGCTTGTTCCGGTGTGTGGTTGTCGTCAGCGTGATTCCTAGTGTAGACCCTGGAGTCTTTGCTATTTCAACTAGTAAAGGACCTGAAGCATTTGCTACAGTATCTGCAAAACAAGAGAGCATCTGAAGACACTTCTCATACAGCTTTTCCTATTTCTAAATCATAGAAGAATCACAGAATGGCTTAGGTTGGAAGGGACCCTAAAGATCACCTAATCCAACCTCCCTGCCATGGGCAGGGATGCCCATCAACTAGACCAGGATGCTCAAGGCCTCATCCAACCTAAATGCAGGGGGTTGGCCAATAGTGCTGACTTGCCATGTATGTCAGTAAACCTGGAGTTTGGACATCCTACAATCTGTGTCACATGGCAACTTAACAAAGAAGTGAACTGAAGAAGCCAAATTGCTTCTTCACAAAACATATATGGCAATGAAATGAAAAAATACAACAATGATTCACTCCTGGAAACAACCTCCCCGACTCTTTTCCTGGGGTCAAATGCAAGATTGAGGAAGAGGTTGCTCAAAGGCTGCGAAGCAGTCACATCAACAGTATTAGAAGCACAAAAAAAGGATGCTTGGAAAGGTGGGACTGTTCTAGGCTTCTTCCCAAACAAAAAAAGACACAAAGAAATAGGAGCTCGCTTTCGGAAGGACTCACAAGTCTTGTAGCTGATGAGGAGCACACAAGTCAGTCAAATCCCGTGTGCTTCAGCATCAGCTTCAAATGTATCATCTCAACTGCTCATTTCAGCTCCTTCATAGTGACAGTGGGAGCAGAGACAGCACTACGTGCCCACATGCTTACAAAAGCCTCCTCCCTCCCATCAGACAGTGCAGGGGTAACTCGTGTTTAAAAGCTGCAGCTCTGCAATAAGCTTAATAGATGCTCTAAGTGAGACAGTGAGACTCCTGCGAAATTGCACCTGTTAGGATAAGCCTGCACTGTACCTATTCATCTCTCCTAAGGAAGGGGGAGCAAAAAGAAAGCCTGTGTCTCTGGCTGATTAGACAGAAATTCCCTCCACATTTATTACACACATTTGCTTCCAGATTACCTAAAGCTATCATAAAGAGGCTGGATTCACCAACAGTTAACACCACCAGGCATCCCACAGCTGGCACCCCATGTGCAGTTTGACACACACACTCTCCCCCCAGTCCCCAAACCACCTCATGGAAATCCAGCCATCCGCTTTGAAGGAAGGGCCAGCAGAGCCCTCTGAGAGCCTGATACCTCCTCAGTCCTGAATTATTCATAGTAAGGCTTTTCTCTTCCAAAGCTATGCTCCACTAAAAACGCTGATGTTACTTGGTTCCAAAACTTGATGCATGGCTCATTCTTGCTCTCTGATAAATAGGAGCATTAATGCAGATCTTGGAAGCTAATGCACAGAGGGGTCCTTCCTGGTATTTGTTGAAGTTGAGTCTCTGGAGACATAATTTTCCCTTAGAAATTTCTCCTGGGGATCATGCAGGCTCTGGTCTACTCACAGTGCTCTTTTCCCAAAGGAGGGAGGAGGAAGAATGAGCCATGTTAAAGGTCATGCAGGCTTCAAATAAAACACTGTTCATTCTCCGTTGAAAAGGACCACTGAGGAGATCTGCAGGATCTAGCAAAAAGCACAGTCCCAGGTCAATCAAAAGATGAGAAGGACAAAGCATCCAGCTAAAGCCTGCAGAAGGTGCACTCAAAACTTCGTTAGCAAAGGAAACACCAAGAGACTGAGGATCTCTTCCAAAAGCAAACACCAGCTATATGTCGGCTTTGCAACCTGTGTGTCGAGCACAAACACTCTGTAGAGGGACACAGACTCATACTCCTCCAGCTGAAGGGAAGGAGATGCTTGCTGGATAGGCAGACCTTTCTTTGCAATGAAAATACCTGCTCCTCTCTGCTCTACCCAGCATCCAAGCTTCTCGGCTTTGCCAAGTGCCTTCCAGGGAGGTCTCAGCATTATGTTAAGAAGAAAGAGCTTTAGGTACCTAATCCCATGCCAGGACCTACGTGATCAATAAGACTGCAGAAAATCACAGCTCTGCCTCAGGCCCACGGTCCCTCCTCCCACCACACACAGCATGGGCCACCCCACCACCCCTTTTAATTCCCATCTCCAGTGGCATAGATGAGAATTGCTCCAATTCCATTTTATAGAGGCATTTGTTGAGGAAATACCAGCCAAGCCTCTATTAATTAATCTAGGGAAA
>NW_008610142.1:46889-84045 GCF_000691845.1 Merops nubicus
GGTCAAGAGTCTGTAATTTAGCAATATTTGTGAGGTGTGATTAACGTGGGGCTATTACATCAAAGCTGATTTAAAAAGAAACACGGAGAGGCCAGGGCAGGCTGTGCAATAACCTTACTGTAGGGAGGCTACTGGCACTGCTGCTCTGGCACCATGAGGTGTTTCTGCACCATCACACCCGGCTGCAGCCTCACCCATCATTTGTGGAAAAGACATCTGTGGAAAAGACATCTGTGGCTCTTCTGCATTTCACCTGACTTACAGCAAGAGCCTTTCCCCAAGCCAAGACTAAGCAGTCATTCTGGAGGCTCAACATTCACAAGATACCCAACTCAAATGCTGCTCAGTATATACTGAGGGCCAAAAAAGTCACACCACCACAGAGCAAGCATCACTGAGGCCAGTGACACCGAGTTCAATATGGATACAGCTGCTTGCACCATTTCTCTAGGGTTTTGTTACCAAGGAACAGAAGAGTCACGTTTGCATATGCTGCCTTGCACGGCTGCACAGATTTTCATGTAAGGCTCTGAGAGCAAGCAATGAGCTGTGCTTTCCAGAGAGGGACGGTACCATGCTACAGATTGGGAAACTGAGGCACTCAACTTGTCCAGAAATACATGCTTGTTTAGCAGATAGTCAGACATGGTTCAGAAGTCCCATTCTCCGTTGCTGGAAGAGTAATGTTACATCTCCTGACACTGCTTAAGGGAAAGCATGCATGCTATCTTCATCCATCTTCAGACAGGAGTTTTACTAGCCAAATAAACCCTTAAGCATTCCACCTTTTTGAAGATATCTGCTTTTTTTTAGGTGGTATTGACTAAATGAATAGGATAAATTAATTGAATAGGCTCCTGTTAAAATTCAGTATCAGCAGTTCTGGCCTGAAGCAGTTAACATGTCCCCAAATCCTGCCTGCATTTTTCCTTCTGAACCCAAATTCTGACCATTTCAAAATGCTCAGGTGGAAATTCATCAGCCATCAGGTGACTCACTACAGGTCTAATAAAGCCTCTAGCCTTCTGCACCAAAACAGAAACAAAAGCCTACCAAAACTTGCTCAAGTGCAGCAAATGCCATTGCTCTGTCCACCTGGCTGTCCCCAGGAGGACACAAAGGGCTGTGCAAAACCTGCTCACATCCATATGTTTGAGAGGTACTCACCAATATCATGATGGATGTGAGGGAAACAGTGCCTCCTCCAGGTAATCAGAGATCCCAGTGGCAAAGGTACAGGAGAGCTGGTTATCCCACCATCCAAAGCTCAAGGTTGGCAGGTGTTTTGTAGAAGATCTTTTTCAGCAGCTTACTTCAGAGAAAATGCTGTGGGTTTTTTTTCTCCATCTTACACTAGGTTTCTTTGAGCCTACCTTGGCTTTGCTCACCTTCCTAAGGAGGGATGAGGCTCTTGTAACCAGGCTGGCAAATGTTATCAGCACTGGCCTGGGGAGTAAGTGAGGTGTGCCTGTAGGGATGGTTTCTTCCCTGCTGTAATGCACTTTGGGGGAAAGGGGAGAGAATGAGGGGAAGGAGGAGGGGCCCTCCCTGCAAACGCAAACAGAATAACCCAAAACCTCCTATTAGAACCAATCTGCCCTCTTCCTGACACAGCCCAATGGCTTGTGAACGCTCCAGTTTCATAGGCCCCTCTCCAGGCCCTATCCTCTGCCACCACTCAGCAGACACTGAGCAATTGCCCATTTGTGGGACACTATGAGCCCTCCACTCCATCAGCAGGGGAGCCCCACAGGCCTAAAAATCTTCAGCCTAAAACTGAATGGGCAGAGGGGCAGCCAGGGGAAGGGAGAGGACAAGGACACAGCAAATGGCTTCGCTCATTCATCACATCTGGCAGAGCTCCCCCACTCCATGAGTCAACCCTAAAGGCCTGCAGCAAGCACCTCGTGGCATGGCACACAACTTATTTACAGAGTAACTATTCAAATGCCACCAGTTTGTGGCTGATCATTTTATTTGTTGTAATTTTTTTTGCCTTTCACCCCCCGTTTTTGAAAGGCCAGTAAGATAGAGTGTCGCCACAGGAAAGCATCTGTTCATTGCAATGTTTATCTGGCATCAGCAAATGGCAGAGACTTTCCTGATGCCCAAGGGAGGTGCATGCCCAGTTTGCACTCCTTTTAAATGGAAATAGCAGATTAATTTAATTCCTTCAGTGGCCTTGAGAAATCTCAGCCAATTTGATTAAAAGCCGTGGCCCCATCCTGTGCTGGCCTGCCCAGTAAAATCCTGCCAGGCAGGGATGCTCGGCAGTGATGCCAAGCAGCTGCCACCTCCCTCGCACCGAGAGCGGGGCTGGCCCCACACAGCCCATACTCAGAGCACAATTTTGGCTGGGAAACCACGCAGCCAGCTGGGGAATGCCGTGATTCAACACTCCCCCACAGCGGCCTCGGCCTCTCCCCGAAGGACAGATGTGGAAAAACAACTTTCCCTCCTCGAGGGTCAGCCCACACCACCCCAGCACGTATGGCTGCAGCAGAAAGCAACTGCCATGTAAAACCCTGTTTACCCTGGGGATGAACCAGGGGGGCCAAGCACCACTTCATGGTGGTGTCCCCAGCTCATACAATGAATAGACTGTGTGCCACATGTCCCCCCAGCCCCTTCACCAAGTTTCCCAAATGGGAATTAAGAGTGCTCCCTTCACACTAACAACATCCCCACACTACTTGCAGCACCTGCTTCTCTCTTCCATCAGCATCTTCCTGCAGCTGGTAAAGGGAATGTTTGTAATAGTTGTGATCTGGGGATGATGCCCTCATCTCCCATTGCATTTATTAGCTGTTGCCTGGAAAACTGTCTGCAGAGATTGTTTTAAGCTAAATGTTCTGTATCATCTTGCTTTAAAAGAAAGCAGGACAAGTATATCCCTTCACAGGGTTGCAGAGAAGCCCTCTCTATGCAGAATTTACCTAGGAACGGGGTTTTCTTTACATCTTGGTAAGTGTCTGGTTGTGGTCCACGGCATATCAAGACAAGATGGAAAATCAGTGCACAAAACCCTGCTATCACTCTGTGTTCACTCAACCCTAACAGTTTTAGGTGGAAGAGTTACTCAAGAAGAAATACCAAGACACCTTCAAGGCTATTTTTGCTCCAAGTCAGGTTTTAAAGCAATCAACTGTCTGTTACATCAGCACCAGGGGACCATACAAACAACAACCCCGCCCCCAAAAACACCCATTTCTCATGCACCATTAATTGTTTGCTACTGTTCAGACATGACATCTCTGTGCAAAGTCCCTCCTTAACCCTGCCTGTCCCCTCCCCAGCAGGGCTGCCAGCCCAGCCAGCTCACCAGGAGAACAGACATCCCTTACTGACTACGAGCGACCACAACCACTATCATACACAAAGGCAGAAAATAGGGTTTGGGTAGCTTCTGTTTTCCATCATTTAAGTGTTTCCTCTTTTTTGTGAATACCAGTCAGCCTCTACAGAGAAGCTGCTCCAGCAGCATGGCAGAAGCCACACAGCGTGCAGGCAACTGCCCAGGCATCCCATTTTCCTTCCAGCTCTCCCAGCAGTGTACATGTCTGTGTGGCACACAGTTGCCCAGGTCTTGACAACTTCCTCCCCCAGGGTAGACCAAATACGGCCAAGCTTGTGAAGTTTCTACTGGAGGGAAGGGAAATCTTGGGGGAAGGAGACTCAAAAGGAAGAAAAAAGCCCTCAGGGCTGGCACGGGGAGTTCCCTTATTCTGGTGCCACCCTCTTGCACATTGCACGGATGTAGTTCTGGCATTCTCAGCTCTCTTTCCTGAGGGGTGGCATAGCATTAAACTCTCTCAGCTGTAGATCTTTTTATTTCTCTTCTCATTGACAAACCAGAAAACAACCTGATACCACAGACTCCTACTCGTCACTGGATTCTAGGCTCAGACATGCTGGACTGGTTTGCAAGACTTGTAGAAAAGACTCCAACCTAGTCCAGCTTGTAGCTCCAGTGGAAGCAGAAGCCTCTCTGGAGTCATACGTGCAACATCCAAACCTAACATGCAGCTCAATGAGCTTTCAGAACCAACAGAGCTCTGGACTCTGTGGTAACCTCAAACTCATCAATGGTGCTCCCTGCAGTAACAGCTATGTCACAAGGCCAGCTCAAAATGACTTTACTGTAGCTAATAATAAAGCCTTTCCCAGGGCTTGAAACTGAAAATAAAATTTAAAAACAAATAAAACAACCACCCAAAACCCCAAAAAACAACACAAACAAAACACAACACCAACCCTCCAAACTCTCAAGCTTAGTATCTGCTCTGTAGAAACCACTTAAAAATACCCATCCCCCACCCTCCACTAAATTCTATATTATCTGGGCCAATCAGTTGATGAGTTCACATTTATTTCAGAAGCAGATCTGAACTAACACTTCTAAGAAAGGGAACAGCTCAAGAATTAGGCAGGGTCAAAATTCAGAACTGATGCCACAGTCACATCAAGTCTCTGCCTGCTTGCAGCTCACTCCCCTGCACACATTTAATACTGGTATTTGCAGTGCTGGCAGAGCTCTCCAGCCCCTTTTAACTCCAAACTCTCCCATGCCTTCTTTGCCTACATTAGAAAATCCCCTTCTTCCCCCTCCTTTAAAACCAGTCATCATTCCCATCAAGACACATCAGTGGACAAGGACATTTTAAATGTGTTCAATCAAGCCAGATTTAAACTCTACCCCCTACAACAGCAGTAGCTGGCAGTGCATTGCTCAGCAATTTTTCCACTGAAACCGAGTACCCCAGTTGCTGTGTCTGGTCTCACATACTTTCCAGGCAGCCAGAGGAAACGCCACCACGACCCGCTTGGCCTTACCCATGATGGTGACATCGTACTCGATCTGGAAGAGCGCCTCCTGGCTGCACTGCCGCAGGATGCTGAGGGCATCGGCGTGGGTCATGCTGTGCAGAGGGATCCCATCCACGCTCAGCAGCCTGTCCCCAATTTTCAAGGACCCCTCCCTGTAGGAAGCCAAAGGCAAAAGAAGTTTCTTTGTGTTTATGTATATGTATTTATTTATATTTAGATCTATTTTCTAATATATTTATGTATCTATCTATATTTTGTATGCATATTTAATATATTTACATATTTTGTATGTATGCGTGTGTATATATAAATATATAAACAGTCAATTACTTTGATCCGGTACAAATGGAACACTCTTTGGGACAATAGTTTGGGTTATTTATAGCACGAGTTTCATCATATTAAATTAGCAGCATAAGAATAGACAGAGTGCCTCCTGCTTTCTAACCCAGCTCCAGCTCTCCATCTGCATAGGGTTAATTAAGTGGCTGCCCCTGGAAGATGAGCTTCTGCTTATATCTACACATGGGTCAGCCTGTGATTACCAGACTCCCCCTCCTCACACACCACAGGTCCTGCACCACCTGTGTCACTCCACACCACCAGCATGAGAAGCCTTGAAGAGGTAGCAGCAAGAAGGGCAGGAAATATACATCTTGGGGGTACTGGCCAGTAGCCAGCTAAATATGAGCGGGTGTGTGTCCAGGTGGCCAAGAAGGCCAACAGCATCCTGGCCTGTATCAAAAACAGCGTGGCCAGCAGGACTAGAGCAGGGATAGTCCGCCTGTACTCAGGACTGGTGAGGCCATACTTCAAATACCATGTTCAGTTTTGGGCCCCTCCCTCCAAGAAGGACATTTTGATGCTGGAGGATATCCAAGGAAGGGCAAAAAAGCTGGTGAAGGGTCTAGAGAAGCAGTTGAGGGAAATGGGTTGTTTATCCTGAAGAAAAGGAGCCTCAGGGGAGACCTTGCTCTCTACAGCTCCCTGAAAGGAGGCTGTAGTAAGGTGGGGGTCAGTCTCTTCTCTCAAGTAACAAGTGATAGGACAAGAGCAAATGGCCTCAAGTTGCACCAGTAGAGGTTTAGGTTGGATGTTAAGAAAAATTTCTCCACATAAAAGAGACAGCCCTGGAACACACCATCCAGGGAAGTGGTGGAGTCCCTGCAGGTATTTAAAAGGCACGCAGATGTGGTGCTGAGGGACATGCTTAGTGGTGATCTGGGAGTGCTGGGTTAATGGTTGGACTTGATAATCTTAAAGGTCTCTTCCAATCAAAACAATTCAATGATTCTGTGTCCAAGAGCATAGTGAAAGCTGCTGACCTGTCTTGCTAAAGCAGATGTTGGAGATGCAACATGGGCATTACCTGTCTGCTGGGCCACCTGGCCTCACGTAGGTGAGCACCAGCGGTCTGGACTTGTGCCAGTCTTCATGGGCTCCCCCTGTAACCAAACCAGGAAAGCTGTAAGTCACTGGAGAATTTAAATTCTGAATCAGAGTGCTGAGAAAAGAGAGACATTTATCATATAACAGCTGACACAGCCTGAAAGCAGAAAGACTGCCCTGGATTAGGCAGCTGGCAGTCCTTGAGGGCTCTACGGGATGCTCTCCACAACATGCTTTCACTTCTCAGCTGAGATTTATGACATTCATCATCTCACTTCCCGCTTCCCAAATCACCTCTTCCAGCGCTTATCCCTTTCTTTGGTTTTCACTGGAGAAGCTACTAACCTCTCAGCACAAAGCCAAAGCTGTTGCCTTCCTTGTAGAGGGATACCTCGATGGTCTTGGGAATAATGCCAGCACTGCTCTCTGGTACTAAAGGAGAAGCAGAAGACTCAGTTACCTTCAAATAAACCTTTTGGATGCCACTCTGCAAAACAATACCAAAACTCATCCAAATGGCATTGAAGGGAAAGTTCAGCCCAATACCCATGCTGTATCGTGTACCAGTGCGTACCCAGTCCCTGTCTGGAGGCAAAAAAGAGCCAAACTCGGGCATGTGAACCTTGATCAGAGCCAACCACCATGCTTTAGGATGATTTCACCAGCTCAGTGTTGTGTGCTTCCCTTCAAAGTTATCTTGGTTAATACTCTGACATTCAAGTGAAACTGTCTCATTTATCAACTGGCTTTAATGCGTTCAGCATTACTCAGAAGGCAGAACCTTCTGCCACAGATGGAAACTTTAAAAAAAACAGCAGCAGTGTAAGGAATCAAGTCACTGGCTGACCTTAAAGAAAATTAAAATCCCAAATCCTCAGCGCAAAAGGTTGGGCTATTTTTCCCCTACCTCTAATATTTTGACTTTAAAAAAAAGATTAAGTGAATCCTTTAAACTGATCTAGGGGCAACTTAGTAATTTTACGTTAAACACACAGTACTATTTAATGTACAAAAGTAAAGAGAAAAAGAAAGAAAGAAACTGTTTCTGTCCCTTGCCATCCCCTGCTATTTAATGATTTATTGAACTACTGCAGTGAATACAGGACAATTTCCCAGTCTTCTCCATCCAGAATTGCATATGGCATTTCAGCCTGGTCCTCTTTGAAAAGATCAATTCCTAATCTTCAAACCAAGTGCAATGAATGGTCACAAGGATAATCAGAAAAAAAGACTAAGCCTGACTTCAGTCTAGCAAATTGGAGCTGAAGGCTCCCCTAGGCACATCTGCACTAGCGTCCCCCCTTGGCTCGAGCAGGGGATTTTTGAAGCAAATCTCCCCACTGTCCTCACCAACCACACTGCTCCTCATGGCCAAGCAACCTGAGGGCTTGCAACCTGCACCCAAATTAGGGTTAAACTAACCCTTACACTAACGTCCCCCATGCAGCTGCTTTGCTCCTTCTGCTGAGCACAGACTGCTCACAGGGACATGGCCTGGAAACACTCCAGAAGGAAAAAGCTCAGGGCGCAGGAAGGCTCCCAGCTAAGGGCTGATACTAACATATCAAGGAGAGGTATAAAGAATCCACAAATGAGTTCAGAAAATATCTGAACAATTCTGTCCTAAACATCCAAGCATGAAGCTCTGCAACAGCCTTTCGTAAGATCAGCGAGGAGAGGGGAAACCTACACTAGGGTAACACAGGGCTTGGTTCATTTATGAAAGAGATAAACAGTGGCCTAAGAACCAGACTTGGAAGGTCTCTTCCAATGCAGGAAGAGTTTCACAAGCACAAGCTACTGAATTGCAGCTGTATTTCTGCTCTTTCCCCAGGGAGAGAGAGAGAGGTGGGTGCACACAGCAATAACAGATCCTCGCCGCAGATAAAAGCCCACAATGAATTGAAGCAAGGCAATAATTGACAATTCCCTGTATTTTGCAGTGCCTCTTTGCTTGGATTAGTCATAAACGGCATCAATAATCCTGTTGGAGAAAAGTCACTATTTCAGCATGCTCTTCCTGCTCATTCAGAGGTGGGGACATTTGGCCTCGCTGCTATTGATTGAGCCATGTGGTACTGGCACTGCTCCTTAGCTGGTAAGTGCAGCTTATTAGATTCCTGATAGCCAAACTGACAGCTAAGGACTAAGTTTAAGAGCTGTCATCTCTAGTGAGCATGAGAACGTGAAAAACTTGAGCCATATTTTGTTTTAACAGAGTTGTATGCAAAACCTAACCAACATTTACAGCAGAACAGAGGACAATGAAGGACAGAGATCCAGCTAATTCACATTAGCTGTTTTTTTCTTCTTAGGGCTTTACATGGCCAATATTCAGTACTTTTCATGTAAATGCAGCAGCTATAGCAAAGCTATGAAGTTTAAGACAGCTTCCTATCTGGGGCAAAATGCTTAGATTTCATTAGTTTTGTTTTTCCTGTTGTCTTATTTTTAGTTGTTCTATTTCTTCTGCCCAGCCATCCTTTGACTGATCTGGGTAACTGGATGAGTAATAACTGGGGAGATCATTTTCACAATGGAATGACTGTGATGAGAAACCGTACTGAGGAATTTGCTTTAATCAGAACAAATAAATGAGGGCAAGAGCACACAGTCTCCCACATCAGGACACAGGTCCTTTTACTGTGAGTTGCCAGCTTCTGCCAAGACCCCTTAGCTGGAAAACAGATCGTTTCAGCTTCCCTTCTGAAAACACAACACGCTTCAAAGCACCTTGAGGAATAACAGCACTTGCCACAGTTCAGAAAAGAGGATCTGGCAATCATGCTCAAGACTGAATAAAACCACCCAGGGCCACGCTCCGAAAGGGAAAAAGCAAAACAAGCCAAGGTGGCATCAGGAGGCAGACTGGCCTGTGCTACTGAGGCACTCTGAGGCATGACAGCCCCAATGAGCCGCCTCCCACCGCTGTGCATGAGTGGGCACCCCCTGTGCTGGAACAGCACCCGGCTCCCACTGCACCCAGCTCCACCACATTCAGCTCCCACTGCACCCGGCTCCCACCGCACCCGGCTCCACCGCACCCGGCTCCCACGGAACCCGGCGCCGCAGCCCCTGCCGCGGGCAGACCCAGGCATGACGTCAAAGTGCCCCCGGCCACTGGCTCGGCCATAGCAGCTAATGCACGAGCAAGCCCACCTGCACCCCAGGACAGAAAGCAGCCAAGAAGAGAGAGCAGCAGTATGAGAGGGGCACCCACCGGCTGGTGGAAGCTCATACTCTACTTCCAGCACTACTCTTTCGCCCACGTTTTTCAGGAGGCTTATGATCTCGTCATGCCGCAGCTTGGTCAGGTTAATGCCATTCACTGACTTGATGTAATCCCCAACGTTCAGCTGGTCACTTCTGCAAACAAAGAAATAAACATCCCAAACAACCAGTGGTAGCACAAAGCCTCTGCAACTCTCAGTCTGGATATGCCTGGTGAACCTTAGGTAACCAGGAGACTTTCCGAACAAGCCACCAAGGCCGGGCTGATCCTGGCTGCCCAACTGCATGTGCCGGCTATCAGAGGGAAGTGCTAAAATCAAAACCATTAATCTTTCCCAGTGGCAAGTGTTCAGATCTGTACACAGAGCAACGTGTTCAAAACTTCTCTTTGTTACTCAGTTCCCATTCATGCAGAGCAATCAGTCAAAGAGAAACTCACCAAGAGCTGCTTTAAAAAAAAAAAAATCCGGTGTGGAGGAAAAAAATATCTTTCCTTTTGCCTGTTTTCTGCAAAATTGTTCAGTTATTCGTCCCTTTCCTCTGCTTCTCAGAGCCTTTCTTCTCCCACTCCTTTTCTGAGCCAATAATGTTACTTACACACTCAGTATTCAGAACAGATACAATATTAAACAACTTAGCTTGATCAAGATGTATTGTATCATGCAGCTCTCCTGACAAGGCTGCCTAATTTCACAGAATCCCAAAAATCCCTACACAAAATTTCAGAGTATAATTGCACAGAACATGGAAAATAACTCAAAATAGAAGACGTTCTACTTACTGAAGCAACAATTTTGCATTCTGGGGCACTTGAAAAAAAGGGAATCGGGTGCCAACTATTTTAATTATAATCTTATTCATTCAGTAGCTAAAACATGTAACTATTCCTCTCCAGTTTCACTGTACTCTCTGCACCCCATATCCATTTCTCACCTTGCAGCCAGTCCTCCTGGCCTCAGATTGGACACTCTTGGCTTTCCATCTTTGTCTGTGCCACCTGAAATAGTTAACCCGAGGGTGCTTCCTTCCTTCTTAATCAGCTCCACGATGGTGACCCCTCTGAACTCCTCTGAAAGATCAGGAATAAAGACAAACATCTCAGTGGAAGGCACATTCCTCCCAATCCCAAGGACACCCTTTTCCTGAAAGCCGAGTCAAAGCAGACCTGGGATAATTTCCTTTATTTAGCTTCCATTTATTTAAAATTAAATGTGTGCTGGTAGACTCTCAGCAGGAAAGGGAAAGCATTTGCATGCAGGTCTTCCAGGCAAGACCAAGCAGGACAAGGCAGAGGAGTGAGGGCTTGTGAGAGAATAAAAATTTTGTGTTTCAAGGTGCTGGTGTTGGATGAAGTAAAAGGACTCAAAACTAGGGTGATGGGATCCAGGCAGTGGTCCAGGGACACCACCTCAGGAATTACATTGGATATGGAGTGAGATGAGTCTCAGGAAAGCTGCATGTCAGGCAGTCACAGTTACCAGGTAGGAGGATGCTGTGGACCTGCAGTAGCTGCCTGGATGGACAGAACAGGGTGGCTCTTAAAAAACTGTGATTAAAAAAGCACCACAAGACATCAATACACCTGGGAGATAAAGAACATAATGTGGAGGGGGGTGGAATCCTGCCATCGTCAGGGGAAGGAGGGGGTGGCGTGACCATTCATTCACAGCAGGTTCTCCACTCATCTGCACATGGTCTAAGTCAAACTTCCTCTGTATTACTGACCTCACCTACAGTTGGCATTGAAGATATGAGTCACTTTTACAGCATAACTGGTTCCACGGGCACTGCCAGCCATAAGATGTATGGCAGGGTCAGGTTTAGGGGATGCAGACCCCAGGCCTGCTGCACCAGCACTGGTCCTCTGTTTGCTGGAGGCAGCATAACACTTACCTTCCTCCAGTTCAAGACAACATGCTTGTTTGTCCAACACACATATGCAAGCCCAACCTGACGCCAGTTTTGATCCCATTGTAGATGTGATCCCATCATATCTGGGTTTAACAAAAAATAGGGTCCCTAAACTATTCCAACTTCCAGATTTGACATGGAGGAGGGGAGTAAGTTATCCAGAGATAGCATGCACCAGTCCAAGGAAAGACCTGTGTGGACTTGGCAAAAAGCAGCTCCACATTAATCCCCATGACAGCACTCACACTATGCTTAAAGGAGGACTAACCCCAGGCCAAATAGATGACTTTCATGCCTTGCCAGAGCCTCCTCTAAGAAGATTTTGCAGAATTTGTCTACAACATGATCCATCCACCTCCACTGTCTCTGTTGTACTGAAATCTCCCACAATTTTACAGGGGGAAAAGAGTCTCCCTCACACAGGGTGCCTTTCTCCACGGCCATGAAGCAGCAGGTGGTGATAGTCATTGGCAGCACACAGCAGTTCCACAGTTGTGGGCTACAACCCACACTGCAAATAGCCCAGGAGTTAATCTGTGCAGCAAACCTCACCAGGTTTAAATGAGATGCTCTGTTTGGAGAAAGAACATTTTAAACCCTTTGCGCACTATGATTTCCAGAGCAAGGCAAGGTCTTTTAAGAACATACTGACACAGAAGATCCATGCTGGTGCACAGTCTCCCTCCTCCATCCTTTCACTGGGAGAAAACACAGCATCATTTGGCACTGTGGTGCCCCATCACTAGCACTTTGCTCCTTGTGTAATGCCACCATGACACCAGAAATTGCACCTCACTTTGAGCCCTGCCATGCACTACCTGTTTGTAAAGCACTTCCAAGAATAATCTGTGCCCTTGATTAACGCAAGTGGGGAACCTCTCTGCAATCTCGCCCCAGTCTGGAAGGCATTTAGGCACTGCTGGGCACCCATTTAACATGGCACTGGCAGCTCGCTATAAAATGCCAGATCCATAATGCTTCTCCTCTTTAAATTCAGTTTTGATCCCTTGCCAACTACAGTAACTTTGTTTTTAATTTGCCAACCCAGGATCCCAGGGGCTGCCAGAAATTTCGTGGGGGCTCCCCATCGAGCTGGAAGGAACATCATCCAGCACTATTCTGCAAATTTCCTCTCAACTTGTAGCTGAGACATGACTGATCAACACAGATGGTGCTGCAAGGGGAGATTATTATCTCTTCAATGGGTTTAATTTTGATCCTTGATAAGTGTTTAAAATGAGAACTCCTAGAGTGCAATTACCCATTGTTATGGGTTCAAGGAGAAATCACTGTTCCAAAAAAAGACAAGTCCCTGAGATCACTCTATCAAAGCAAGCAATAAGGCATTTTGACCAATGCCTCCATAAATCTACTGCCACTATCACAGACACACAGAGATGTGTAAAAAGGAGCTTGAAGGATCTGGTCCTTCAAGCCACAGTCTTTAAATGTCCTATGAAAGTAGCCTCAGCTTTTGTCTATTGGCATATATGCTTTGATTTTTCTGCTCAGATCATCCCAGGGCCACAAGCGCACACCCAAATTTTGCCCTCCCCATTGAGATGTCTTGAGCTGGAGTTGTTGAATATACTGGTTCTTGTGAGCAGGGAGTCAACTTCTTTCCATCAGGGCTGTGGTACAGTGGCAACATGTTGCAGAAGCCCCAGAGGATGCAGAAGATCCCCTAGACAAATTGTTGAATGATGAAGCAATAGCAAAAGGGCACCGTTTCCTCCCCATCCCCTGCAACACACTCAACCAAACCTGCAACTGTGTCATTAACAGGCAGAAGTCAAAATCAAGTCCCAGATTTTATCAGGAAGAAGGTGAGTTGTCCAGAGCAGCCCATCCAAATCTGCTGGCATGGTGCTGGCAGACAAAGCCCAGCACCAACAGAGGCAAATGTACTACCATCTCTGCACTCCCTCTTCAGTCCCAGGGGGTGTTCCTGCATGGGAAGGTTTATCTTACACAAAAGTCTGCTGTGACTGACTAAATATGAACACAAACTTAGTCACACATGGGAAATACAAAGCTTGCCAGACACTGCCAGTCTCCCTCTCCCTCCAGTGAGCTCAGATATGGCAGTGCTTCTTCCCTCTCTCCTTTGCTGCTGCTTTCCTCTTTGTAGGTGCCAGCCCAGAATATGAACCACTCCTCTCCCAGCTCCCTGTAACCACCATCAGGAGCTCCACGTCAGACTGTGACTGCACCAGTAACATACCATTCACTGAGACCAGTCACTCCCATCTATTTCTACCCTCCAGCAAAAGCCTGGCTGATGATACAACAAAATGGGTGTTTTGAGGGGTACCCATTTAGGTGTAGTCAGGTAAAGTGTAATGGATGCCCTAATGTTTTGGAGCAGGAGTTGGTCCCCTCCTTTACCTGGGATGCTTTGCCTCCTGGAGACCAGGGCTGCGTCCATCCCACCAGAGTCCTTGCTCCCCTTTGAGTAAGGGCCATCATCTGTGAGCAGAGCAAACACAGAAGCTGAAATTAGTACCAAAAGCAACAAACAACAGAACCAGAAAGACCACTTTAAATTAAAGTTTGTCCTGGTGACACTGGAAGTGGGATCATATCCACATCACAGACTGTAGGGAAGAAAACACATTACCAGCCTTGGCTTTGAACTACACTATGTGGGCTACCTTGTGCTTTTCGAGAGGAGGGAAAGAAAGAAGGAGGCAGTAACATTATCTGATTTATTCCTCTTGGAGCTAATCCATTAGGAGAGAACAAAATTCCCTTACTCCTGTAATTATGTGGAACAGCTGAGGACAGAGAAAGCTGTGGCATTAGTCTCACAAGTCTTAAGCCTGTCATTATGCTTGCAAAGAAACTTACTGTCTTTGGAAATGGAGTTATACATCAGGACACTAACAGGGCACTAAATCACTATACTTGAATGAAATTGCCTATTCTCATAGATCCCATTATTTCAAAGTCACATTTTCCTGTTGCTGTTCCAGTCCCTGTACAACATAGAGAGCACCTTCTCTTAAGTGATTTTAAAAAAAGAAGAAAGTCAGAGGAAAGAAAAAATAGTTTTCTGTACTGTAAACGCACCATCTAGCATAAGCTGAGATTTGAATTTAAAGTACTTAAATAACTATGTATGCTCCTACTGGAAGGCTCCTATATGGTGCAGAGGTTACTGGCAGAGAAGGGAGCATGCTGCCACAGATTTCATTGCCATTCATCTAAAACATCCAGCTTTGTGGCATTTCCTAAAATGCTGACACTTTTTCAATCAATAATTTCCAGAAACCATGTAGTATCAAATATCTCCCATTCTCAGCGACCACATTCTTGGATGGTCCTTCCCAATTTTTCAATAGCTGTGAGGGTTTAGAAGTTGTACGTGATGGTAGAAATATGGGTTACTGAAAAACCTTAATCCATTTATTCCTGTCTGCAGCCCTTCAGTAACTTTAAGTTACAGGGAACGATGACTTTTGTTCAGCCCCATTCCAGACAGTGGTCTGTACACAGAGAAATCAAAACCAATGCTCAGTTTGCTGGCAGCGTACTTCATTTTTTCCACAAACAAAAAAATGATGGTGTAAATTGAATCACACAGATTACACTTAACCACCAGGAGGAGAATTTTGCTCCAGGGCTTGACCATTTCTTAAAAGTAAAATGAAATAAAGTTCCACCTCAAGTAATTTAAAAAAAAAAAAAAATTGTTTTTAAAAAAATAGTTTTAATTCCGATTGCTCCAGCTGAAGTAACTTCACAAGTTGACAAGTCAGTGAAAAGTTCTGTCTTTTCTTCTGACTCAAATCCGCACTTTCAAGAATAAAAAGTTTCAGCTGAGAAATAAACACCACTTCGTTTTGCAGCCCAAATTATGCAGACCATAGAGGGACAACGTAGATATCCAGACCCCAGACTCTTCTCTTGCATCACTTTGAATGCTTTTCCATCACCACTAGACTCACCATTTCTAATGAAGCAAGAGTGAGTACTTAGCACCAAACTATCACCAAGCTATCCCAAGCCATTGCTACCAAAACACATTGAACCTTGATACCCAAGCATCCAGGATCTCTGTGAAATGGAAGAACAAAGCTCTGTCTTTCAAAAAATAAGGGGAAGAACAGATAGGACAAAAGAGCACTCTCTGGACCATGGAGATCTTGCAGTGTTACTCAATGCTGACAGTGAAAGCAGCAGCACTTGGCTAGAGAAGGACAGCAAGCACCAAGGTGAGCCATTGATTTCAGGCAGGTGCTGGTACAGCCTAGTATCAACTCTAGGAACAGAAATTTTTAACAGCAATGGTTCTTTGGACGATGCGGAGGCCAGGGTCAAGGTTAATCTGTGCTTAATGACTCTGGGAAAAAAAGTTTAATTTACTTGGGACAGTTTAGCTCCAGTATCCAATTTAAAAAACAAACAACCAACCAACAACCCCAAAGCCCCATGCCATATCCTCTTCAGTAGCTGTTTAACAGTGATAAAGACTCAGAGCTTTCAATCTCTGCCACCATTGGCCATGTTCATCTTAATTCCTGTCTCCAGAAGGTTTTTCCCAATATCCTGCCGTAGCCTTTCTCTGTCACCTCATCCCTTGCAGAGCTGCAGAGTCAGAAAACAGGGATGGTTTGGGAGTATAAAGCGAAGTGGCAGATCCTAGGGAAGCAGCAGGACAATGCCAGTTCAACTACTCCCTGCCCACACCACTCAGGCCAGCAGCTGCAGCCTCCCTTTAATTCTCTCCCAAATGCAGCAGCATGTTGGAAGAACCACCCCAAAATGGCAGCTCAGGATACCTAGGTATTCAGCACTGGAAAATGGTGGAGTGTTTTCAGCACTGGAGGTAAATCTGCAAAAGGCACCTGCAAAATACTCAGGGACATCCAGGGCTGAGCCCTGGATCATACCAGGCTGATGAGGCCTGATCATACCAGCTCTGGCCCCAGGTAATGTGCTCAAGGCAGCGGCATTCTGCTGTGGACGGGATCCCTGCATTCCCAGGAAACCACGTAAGACAGTTCAAAGCCAAGTCCATCATTTGAGAGCAAATTAAAGCAGTCAACCATCTGCTTTGCAGAAGCACACCACCCTGGACCAGCCAGCTGCCAGCACCCTTCCACGCCTCAGTTCCCCATCACACCCCAATCGATACTACTGTGAACCCCCAGTTCATCGATACCCTCGAACCCCAACAGTGGTTGGCAAACATGCCTCAGCTTCCGTTTCAGCAAGGAACTGGGATGTCCACAAATTATCAACAGCTTCCCCCGCCAGCCAAGTGCCCAAGAGCAGCGACCCGAGCTACAGCCACTGCTGGCAACGAGCAACATCCCCTCACAGCCCCACGCTGCTTCCTTGACAGCCCCATCAGCCAGCAAATAATCACCCCCACGGCTCCCCTTCTTCTACTGCTTCTCCCTCCCAAACACAGTTGATTATGCAAAGACTGTTTGGTTTTTTTTGCTCATTATCTGGCTAAAATGTTTGAAGAGGAGAGGAAGCTGCCACACGGCGCCTGCCAAAGCGTGAGCTGGCATTTGCTCGTGCTGGCATCCCTGCCGCCTTCCTCTTTGTTCATTTCCAGCCCCTTTCCTGCTCTGCCACTCAAGCTGTTAGTAATGGAGTCACTTTTCTTCTGAGCTGGTTTATTTTTTTTTTAGGTGCAGGGGGAGGTGGATGTATACTTCGTGTTTGTTTTTTTTCTTAAAAGAAATCCCTTCTTTTTGTACTCTTAGTAATTTCTCCTGCATAGCACAGCATCGATTCAGAGGCAAGGCTGGTAACAAGCCTGATTGCTCAGTTGGCCCAAATCACAGCACCATCCCAAGCACTGAAAATTCATGAACCTCTCTACTCCCTAAAACTGGGAAAACCATTTTTTTTTTTTTAAGCAATCAGTGCTAGAGCCATTAGAGGTGTATTTTTCAAGCTTTTTCTCTCGCATCAAGAGGGTCAAAATTTTTCGAAAGAAAGAAATTGTGTAATTAGTGATTTTCAAGCAGCAGTGTTAACGTTGGCTCTAGGTCTTTCAGAAAAGCCCACCAAGTCCACAAGACCCTCAATAAAACTGAAAGTGCAACACTTTCCACACATTAAACCCATGGAAATCTGTAATAATATAGAGAAGTTCCTGTAAGCTCTTTGCAACAGTTTTTGTCTTATTAACACTAGAGAGAGAGGAGTTCATGCATTCCTACCCCTACACACATGGCACTGAGATCTCCTCCCCTGCAGCAACAAGTGTCTTACAGCAGTATACTTCTCATATAGTGACAAAAAAGAAGAGATAATCTCACTTTATTCCCTCAAAAACAAACTTGACAGATGAAGGAGAAGGAAGTAGAGATGTCCTGGACCAAATTTTCTCTCCATAGCAACCAGTAGTAAAACTGATCTTAATAACACAAGGACTTTTTTTTTTTTTTAGTTAATATTCCCAATGGGATGTGAGTACAGGCACTAGGATCTCCTGAAATCTCTTAAAATGTGAGGTGGGGGGGAACTCTCTCAGAAAAAGCACTGATTTGGGAGTTCATTATCGCTGCGTGTGAGGGGGAGAAATGAAGGGGGTTTAATTTAGAAGAGATATTAGTCTGTGCTATTAACAGAGATCACCTCTTAATGAAAATCAGCATTAGCTAAATAAGATTCTGTGACAATTAGGCTTGCTGTCTGCAGATTGTTTAGATTCCTGGATTGCTTTAAGACAGTTCCTGCAGAGAAAGTACATTAATCTTGTGGGAAGACCAAGAGGTAAAACCTCCCATTTATTTAATGGAAAAAAAAAGACAGTTGGAGACAGTTATTTTGCCATAGGGTAATTGCACTCCTTGTCTAGAGAAATGAATACTAAACCAGGGCTACGAACCAAAAGCTTTCCATGCTAACATAAGACGCTACTTTTTTGCTAGAATAAAAGCACGAGTTTGGAAGCAGGACCTCAAATGACTAAAACTAAGTGTGATTTGATCCATTTTGAGAAGAGTTATTTCTGTAAGTTAAGGGAGGCATTTATCTGTAGTCAAGTAAAGAGCAGTCAGGGGTACGTGACTAGGTCAGGCAGCCAGTGAGGATTCGAACTGCAGCTGCCTGGGAGCTAGTCTCCAAGGCCGGGGATTTTAAAGATATCTGAGTGCTTGAAGATGCAGACATGTACTTGAAAAACAGACTATAATAATCTATCTGTATCTTTAGGCATCTAATCACCTTTAAAAAGTTGTCATATTACTAGCAGGAGGAAAAGGAGAGATATACCCACGCACACCTATTCTGAATCTCAAATTGCTTTTTAGCTCCCAAATTACACAGCCTCTGTTAGAGCCTGGCCAGAGGCTGTACCATCATTAAAGGAGGACAGCAACATAATCCTTCCTCCCTTTCCCCACACTGGCACTCTACATGGCATCACACCCTGTGGCATTTTATGCACCAGTTATGAGTTTGGGCCTGATTGCAAGGCTCTTCACAAACAAACCCCCAGCACATCCCCCCAAGGGCAGTTTGGGTTATTTTAGCATTGCCACAGCAGGTCGCAGATAGCTGTGTCAGCTCTGCACGAGAGCAGCACAGCAGTGGCCTCCAATCTTCAAAGCACTTAGCCTTTAACGTAAGAGACAAGTAGATGTAGAGAGGTTAAGACTGGAAAGCAAAAAAGCCTGTTTTGAATACTGTTACAAACAGACCACGTTATTTTCTGAAACTACTTAATTACAGAGTCCACCGTGGCCCAAGAACTCTTCCCGTGTCTCTGCTTCAGGCAAGGGACTCTTTTCCCATGAAGAATCCTACTTTCCTCAAGCCTTCCTCAGCAGGTGGCTTGAATTTTATTCTGCTTAGCTAAATCCAAAGCTCCTTAGGCCCTTAGAAAGTTTGTACATGAGTTCATTAAACAAATACAGACCTTCAGGTTTTTTTTTCCTGTCTCCAGAAATGTGTTGCTCCAGCTCTGTATCACAACAGTTAAAGAAAGTAAGTAAACAGAACCCAAGCAAATGGATAAAAACATCTGCCAGTAATCTCCAGATTGCTTTTCCTAGAGTACTGCAACAGCTGAGATCGAGACCTCATGATTCTACACTGCACAAAACTGGCCTAAACGTACAGCAACAAATACACTAAAGCCTTAGTCAAGACAGCCCATGAGCCTATGAAGGTCTTCAAAACCAGCAGAAAAATGTCACTTTTGCTTTGGGATTCTACAGCACAATTTCATTTTTGTGACAGTGATTGTTTTGCTAGCTGCATCCAAAAAAACCTCCAAACTTTTAAAAGGCCCAGCGTTCTCTGGCTTTCTGATTTCCAGGAGGTGAGGTGGGGCATCTGGAAGCATATGGATGAAAAACCCAGAGCCCATCACAGATCTCATCACCACTTCGACCAGCACAGGACACCCTCAATGCAACTCTCTCACAGAAACCACTCAGACAAGAAGGGCTTTGAAATGCTTCTCTTCTCCTTTGCATCAGGATGATTTAAAAAAAAAAATAAATCCCCTTATCAGTGAGCTCAGACTGGAATAGACTGTTATTTTGGAAGCAGCCCCTCCCTAGTTCCATAGATATATGTACCAAAAAATTTGTGGTACAAATGCCTGTTGTGAAGAAGAGCCTCATATTTTTCCCTTCACTGGCAACAAATCCCACCACAGCACATATTCATGAGCTATACAGAAGAGAAACGAGGGGCTGGGGAAACGTCCTCTCTTCAACTTCTCTTATGACAATTTTTCTGAGAGCACAGCCAGAGAGAATGGCCATGCTGTACCATAACCACACCTGCTGGGAAAAGGTCCTCGCCCCAAAAATGATGACTGAACTTGCTCCCATTTTCCAGCTACTTTTGGTGGAAGAAAAACAATCATCCCAAGAGGAATAGCAACCTTCTGCCAGTACCTGTGTCAGCCCCACTGCAACAATGCTGCACTCCCTTGCCCAGGCTGGGAACGTGCTCCACCCACTGCAGCTTCTTGTGCCCTCAGAGGGTTTGGTGGCATCTCCCTCCATCGATTTGTGCAGTCATTGGTCCTGGCATCTGACCCAGGGAGAAGTCATCCAAACTCTGAAGTTACTCCCAAGAGGAAGTTCTTAATTTCCTCTCACCAATACACAAAACCTGAAGTTTACCTTCACACTCTCCACATCTCCTCTTCTTTTCTCTAAAGCCTGTATTCATTTATGTACCAACCCTTCTAAGGCATGTATAATTTCATAATCACCTGCTGTTTTATTCACAGGAAACAGTTCTATAAAAGATACAGTAGCCTATTGTTCAACAGAAAACTCCATGCTTTGTTTTTCTCTTTTTTCTTTTTAATAAGAAACCAAAATTACTTTTAAAGGAACAATATCTTTCAAGCAACAATTTTCAACCAGCAATGATACAGATAGGTATGTGCACCACAGCATCCTTTACAAGACCAAGAGATAAGCCAGAACATGCCTCTGTTACCAGACAGGTTGGCTTCCAAGGGATAGCAGAGAATATTTCTTACTCCTCTGCAAGCTCTCAGCAGACACATAACACTGACAGAAGACTTCTGCCTTTCCTGGAGAGGTGAGAAGAGTTTCAGTATTTAGTGACCAAGCGGATGATTTAGGGGGGGAGGGGAGATGCACATGCACACAAAGCCCCTTTAATTTGGCTTTGCAGAGAAGCCAGGCTTTGGAAAGATTTAGCTCACATCAACTTTCACAGGATATTAAACACTGCCCAAGGACTGATCCAAGTCCCATCTGACAAGAATGAATGCTGGACGCAGCTTGCAATGCCCAAATCTGGTACCCCTCATGTTTTCTTTAAGTACACAGTGTTCCATAAAAAAAGGCATGAAAGTGGAAGAAATTAAAAAGATGTGATTTAATCTGTAGTCCATCTGCCATTACAGTCATGTATTTTACACACCAGAGACACTGATACAATGCTTTGTCTGTCACCCATTATTGCTTTGGAAGCCAGTGCAGAGCAACTTTATTTATCTAATCAGTACATCTAAGGGAGTGTGAAACAGAGGACCTAGAAGCAGTTTTTAATTTCTATTCCAAACTGTACCAAGAGATGGAAGAAAATATATTTGAAAAAGGGACTAGATTTTTCTAATAAACCTAGCTCCATTTTTTTCGCCTGATTTTCTGTGAAAATTAACTTCCATGGAATTTGTACATGTACCCTACTGTCCTTTTGCACCTCTGGAACCCCACGGCCAATATACATCAATCTGAGGGGGAGAGAGCACTGTAAAAGAGAATTATAGTCCTGTAACTTTCATTAAAATTGTGTTTTCAGCAGAAAAGACCCAAAATACTGTTCTCAGCAAAGCAGATCACCGCTGTGCAAACCAGCTCTAGAGCAGCTTCACCACTCATTTCCCTCTGCATGGCAGGGAGTAGGACACGGGATATTGAATGCAAAACTGTTGAAAGTAAGTGTTCTTTTGCTCTCCTGCTCGCAGAGGAACTTAGGTTATCCTTCTGAAGTATCCTGTGGTTTCTTTTCTTTCTTTAATGTAAAAATATCAGGGAGAGCTCTTTCCCCAGTCTAGTGATGATATGCTTTTGTGCATTAAGTTAGGCTTATTAAGAGCTTCTTGAAGGACACCATAGCCTCAGACTTCCACTCAAATAGCTTTTCCCAAGCAAAATCCAAACATTTTCACTTCTCTCCATCTTTTCCAAAGCATTCCCTAAAAAAGTCTATTCTAAAAAGATCCCTTTTCACTCAGTGAGCTCTCTCCAGTTCACTTAAGCACTCCTCAGCAAGCTTTTAATTTCTAGTGTTAAAGAATAAAAATGAAGACAGAAGGGGAGAAAGACTTCCTTTCCTGCACTCCATCTCACAGTCCCAGCATTTTCAGACAGCTTCATCAGTTTACATTTATGAATGACATGGTGGCAGGGGAAACTAGAGAGTTTCTCCCCCCCTTGCAGGTCACATTTTCACACCCAGGCACACAGACGTTATATGTGGTAATTTTGTGCATGAGGGACAAGAATGGTGTTGAAATCAACTCGATGAGATTATTATTTCTCAGTGGTTCTAGTGCCTGAAATGATGTTATTAAAGTTACATTTTCCAGTCAATCTGGCAATTTCTCTTATTAAGCAGTGTAGACTGTCTTGGGGAGAGTCCAACAATAAGCTAGGAAGATGAAATATTGCTGATATACTGATCATATTATCTGAAAAAACTATCTTTCAAGAATAAAAATTAAAGAGGAATAAGATACATTTTCAGACTGATTTTTCATGAAAGTTATCCAAGTGAGCAACTGTAATACGGTGAGAAATGACCAATAAAGTCTAACACCATTCCCAGGGAAGAAAGCCTCTCTGGATAGAGCTGGGTTTATTAATCTATGCAGCAGGCAGCACTAAATCCTAGCTGGCAAGGGAATACAATTCCCCCTATTAACTCCATGCAAGCTTCCAAACTTTTTCTTGAATATGGAGATGGATACGAAACACAGCCTGCTGAATCCAAACCCTGGAGACTTTCCTTCTTTTAAGCACCAAATGCCATACCAAGTGACTGTGAAGTGAAATAAAATAAAAAAGATAGCTCTATTGTGGCTTTTCAATCAAATGAAATTCAATAATGTCAGTTTATTAGACTTCAGCACTCAAATCACTGGTGCCACCTAAACCTAGCAGCCTCTATTACCTGCCTTGTTTAAAAACCCTGGAGTTAGTAAAAAAGGGAAAATGAGCTTTGTTTTAACAAAAACCATCATGGCTGCTTTCACTGCACAAGGTTTGGCACTGTGCTGCCTCCCAGCTGGGAAGGTCTGTCAAAAGGTACACACAAGCAGGCAAAAGCTATGCTTTCTGACATATTGACAGTTAAAGGCAAAAAAAAAAAAAAAATCAATGTTCACACTACAAAGTATTAAGTCTTGGAGGTTTTCTTGTGTCTTACCTAATGCTGGGTTTGGACTCACGATGTCCAGCGAGGAGATGGGGAGAAAGGAGTCAGGACCCATTGGCAGTGCCAAGAACTGAGCACCCTCATGCACAGCCTGAGTGTGAATACACAGCACAAATCAGCAGCTTGGAGATGAAAGAAGAGGTAGAAGTCAGGACTTCCACCTTTTGAAATGGAGATCACTTTACTGCAGTGACAATAAATTCTTTGACCTATTTTGCCTTTTACAAACTCCCTTTCGGTCCGTATGATCTTTGCTTTAAAAATGGTAGCTGTTGTCTTCCATCACCTAAGACCTTATAAAAGAAGTGTCAATTCAAGAGTTTGTTAGTTCCCCAGGGAGGGAAGGAGTTTAAAAAGTACCAGGTAGTGCTGTACTGAAGAGAAGGGGCGAAGGCATCCTGATCTGGTGCATGAGCAAGGCAGGAGAGCACATAACTCTTCAGTGGAGAGGTAGAGAGCCAGAATTTGGGAAGAAAAGCTGTAGAGATTCATCCCAGATGGTAGAGCATGTGCATGTCCTCTCTTGCCACCAAATAAGAAGAATTAACCTCCCAGACATCGTGTTATATGGTGCCTTGTGATGGATAGGCATCTTTCTAGAAATCATCTGGCACCCCCTTAGGGAATTCAGAGCATGGTTCACAGTAACTGGGCTAAGCTCTTTGACTTGTATTATGCAGACAGTTAGACTGGATTTTGAATGGCTCATTTGGGCTGAAAACCATGCAGCCCTCAAAAGACAAAAGGTAAAGGTACCATTTGGGCCAAACTGGCTGAAAAGAAAAATCACTGTTCAGTTAAAAGGTGATTTTTGCCCGTAACAAGTCTTTTCTCCAATTCTGGCGAGCTCAGAGCTTGAGATCCCACCTCAAATGAAGGAGGAGGATACATCAGTATTTCTGCAGCAGAGCCAAAAAGCAATGAGTGCCCAGATTCTCTGATCGACCTTTCTCCACTGAAAGATGCTCTACTTCAAACAGGAAAACTGGAATAGCCACTCCCCAACATACACACACACGGGAAGTACAGAGATAGAGCACGTGTTCTGTAATAAAAGTGAGAGTAACAAAAACTATCACTGGATATCCTGGAGCTTGTAAATTAGTGAGTTGAAACGACAGGTTTTTTTTCTGGGTTTTGCTACAGCTGCATAACTTCTCCCAGTTCAGTGGGGAAATAACCAAGAGCAAATCTCCTGCAGCAGGCAGCAGATAGAGCAGAGAAAAACGCACTGGATTCAACTGAGAGAGAAGACAGGGTTGCAATAAGACACTGTGCTGAAGTTCAGCCTGGTAATCCTTTTTGAATAGGGACTCACTACAGCTGTAAGACTTTTTCTTTGTCTTACCCCTCTAGCACTTCCAAGGGAGCCCATGTTACACAAGTAAATTACAGCCTCCCAGGAGCATTCATAAAATTTTAGCACCTGTGCTAAACTTACAGCATGCAATGTGGAGAGCAACTAAGAGCACTAAACCAATCCTAAGAAGACCTGCTAGGAAATACAATTCCTTAGATGAGGAGCTGGGGAAAAACCCTTCTTACAGTGAATCACATCCTGCTGGTCTCCAGGAGCAACATCAGTTTGACATGGAAAACCTCTGCACCAGCAAAGTTTAACAGAGGGTGGGCAATGGGAGCCCAGCTGGGCAGCTGCAAGGAAGGTCACCCCACCACTTGCCCAGGTTAGCACCCTCTCTCTGCCCTCAATTACAAACCTGCTCTTCCTCAGGGAAAAGGCACAGGAAATGAAATGAGGAATCCCATCTGGAAGATTTGCTATGCTAGTTCAAGAGGTGGCTGAGATTGATGCTGGTCTATGAGTGGTGTGAATCAATCTCTGTGCCAACAGCAATAAGAAAATCCACGTAAATCACAAGAAAACAAAACCAATAAAACAAAATAATCAGGCAAATCAGGCAACAGAAGAGATACACTTCAATGCAGTAACATTTAATGAAAGCATGAGCCATGGATCAAGGGGTGAAGCAAGAAAACAGATGTACATAAAACCTGAAGGATGCCATCAGCACTAGCATACAAAAGTCAAACTATGAGAAAGAGATATCAAAGCCATCCATGACCTCGTTTGCTAGAGCACTGATCTTACCATCTAGGCTACAGCTTCAAAAGGAGCTAGGAAAATTCAGAGCAGCCTGGTGAACCACAACCCTGGCTAACCAGAGCCTGCAGCCAGGTACTGCTCAGCCCCAGACACACTGAGGGCAGGGCTGGCACAAGGCTCAGAGGCTTTACTGACAGCAGGGAGAGAATAAACCTGTCTGACCCAACAGAGAGCAATTGTATCAAGTCTTCAGCCTTCTTTTAAGCAGAAGGGATATATTCTCACCATCTTTTTCCAACATCCCATGGGCCAGTGCTCAAAGATATATCACAGCCAGGTTTGCCAGGGACATTGCAATGGGGCAATCCCCCAGCTGGAGCTTCACAATGCATCCCTCAAGGCTTGAGAACCCTTTCAGGAGGACTGCAAAGACAGCTAATATTGCTGGAAGATGACATCATACGAGAAGACATTCAGTGCAGAGGGTTGCAAATCAGGTGCTTTATCCTGGAGTCCCACTGCATTCTGATGCAAAGTGCTTAAAAAACAGTGGGAGTGAAGAAATAAGGAAAAAGTTCCAGACAGCAGTAACTATTTTAAAAGAAAGATTTCCAGCACATCATTTAGACTTCTTTCCAGCTTATCCATGAAGCTCTGCTAAACCTTACTAAGACTTAATTCCCATAAATGTGATTTTCCCCTCGGTGTTTAGCTAAGTAGCAACGTTGAAAAAAAAAGTAAATACCAAATCGTAGGAGTTGGATTATTCATTCATGTGGTAAAAGCCATTATATATGAATATATACAGATGTTCCCACTTCATGACTGATCTAAACATATGTAGATTTTAGACTCTGACACACAAACCATCTATTATGCAATGGCCCGTGTACACGGCTGGGCTGCTTTTATCCTCCACTGTGTCAGGAGGATTCACAGGAGCTGTGTGAGAGATGGAATAAGCTTATAGCTAAAAGACTAAAGAAAGTTTAAGCAAGAGCTTTGCTTAAAATGAAAGGAAGGAGGGAGAAGGAGAGAAATCAAAGAGCCAGGGAATATCAGATTTAGTCAGACAACAAGATGAAATAAGAAATTTTAAAAGCTTGAAGTTACTTGATGTTGGAAATGGTATGGTCTGACCCCATCAAGCTACCTGTTAAAAATGTGCCTGAATTGTCTATTAAATCCCGCTTCAAATAAGCCCTGCTCCTGTTTTAACCTCAGTTCTTACTTCCTAGCAAGCTTTGCCCTGGCTGCAGACTCTTCCGACACCCCATCCTCCAAAGAGGCCGGTGTCCGAAGAACAGCACAGCACCACCACAGTGAAAGCAAACATCTGTTTAGTATCAAAGATGGGTAAGACCCCACTCCAGCACAGCTATAAATGCACTCCAGCTGCTTCATGTAGCTGCCTTCACGCAAATTATTCTGCTGGTTTCCAGTTGCTTCACGTTGCATGGGTGATGGAGAACAGGTGGAGAACCCACTCTCAGCAACAGCCAGCACAAGATTCCCAAAAGACATGGAAATTCCTGGTGAAAACCAGAACAAATTGCTGTAAGCTGGGCTCTGCCATTCCCTGAAAGGCTCACAAGAGCTGCTCACTCATGAGTGCCTGTGAGCAAACAGGGACAGCCAGCCCTGGGATTTTCACGTGGAAATCGGCTCTGTGCAGAATTCAAGCTCCACCATTCTGTAGGTTAAATTTCCCTTTGGTTTTTGTTTTTAACTATGTTTAAAATCTAAAATCAACACAGCCAAAGGATTAGCCAGGATCAGGGTGCGAGCCACAGGAGCCACAGGCTGGGGAACAGGGACACTGGTTAAAACAGCACTTGCCATTTGGTGAGAGCCTGAGCTTTCCTGAGCATCACAAAACCCAGCCAGTGGGACCGGCTCGTGGCACACTCCTGCCCAGGAATGCAAAGAAGTCATTTTTGCATGACCCTAGGCAGATACTCACTCCCTCTCTGAACAAGTGAGGGGCTGAAGTTGAACCTGGATGAGACAGGGCAGAGGCCAGGAGGTCCTCCCGGGGCTGGCTTGAGCAGCCTCCAGCAGCACAGCTCCACCTGCACCCCACAGACCTGCCTTCTCCCCACCCACTGCAACCCAAGGCCCAGACACATAAATACTCAAGTAAGGGTACGTGTCTGAAAAGATGCAACACACGCCTGGGAAGACACACCTGGGAGTTTCACAGCTCACAGAGGATAGGAAGCAGCAATGAACTCGGGGAAAATTCCGGTGTAGCTAAAGACTGCAGCGTCTCAGGAGGAGAGGAGACTCGTGTGACAGCCCTTCTCCACTCGGGAACACAGACCATTAAGCGTAATGCTTCACATTATGCTTCCCAAATACCTACTTAATTTTGATTCAACAAGGCACTTGTGCTAATAAAAATTAAAACCAGCAGGTTCTGTCAAGTGTGAAATAGATGCGTGGAAGGGCAGCGTGCGCAGGTAAATTTAAAATTAGCTACAAATACTAAAACTGTTTTCCCAACCCCAGGAAGTCTGAGGAATGCTGCAATCACTGGATGCATGTGCTCAGCAGGGTGCTGAGCAGCTGCCTGCCCAGCCCCTCACCACACCGAGGGTCCTCAGGGTTGGGGGTGAGGAACACCCCCACACCAAGCACGTTCCCCTCCCACCATGCTAACCTCTAGATGGAGTCTGGATGTTTCTGAGAGTAGATACTGCCAAGTACTTACTCCTTGTCACCACCTGCCAGAACCAAAGGCAGCTGCCAAGTAATAAATTTCCACCAGTTTTGCACAAGTATGAATGCCTACGGTGTACACTAGTGCAAGAGAGCTGAGTGTGTGCACAGGCAGGTGAGAGAGATCAGCTCTGTGAACGTTAGACGCAGCAGATCCATTTAATGATTAAACACATGATTGTTTGCTTATAAAACGCGGTGTCACATAAATCTGCTAGGAGCTAATTGCCTATTATAGCTCATGGTGCTGCTCGAGTCGGCTGCTGAATGATAAAGGGACTTTCAGAAAGGAGAGAAAGCAGGCAGAGCTTTGCTCGCTCACCTCTGCCACAGCTTCCAAAACATTTTGCTTTCCAGTTCCCGCAAGGTGAACACTTATCACCTCTCTAAGAGACAGAGTCCCTCTGCTGAGCTCCTTGAGTGGGAAGGCAGGGTGCAAAATGAAACACAAGGGGGAAGCGGAGCTGCTTTGATTCTTTTTTAAGTTACAACTATTAATAACCAACTTCTCTTTGTTTTCTCATGCCTCTTGCCCAGCCTCACAAATCACAGCAGCTATCTGGACCGTGCCTGGAGCCAGCCCCCAGCTGGGTGACATTTCCCACCGCCCCGGCGGCAGCGGTCGGCTGGCACAGCCCGGCGAGCAGGGGCTGGCAGGAAAGAGCCACGTGCCACAGCAAGGGCAGGCGGGGGAGCCACGGGCTGCAGGGGGAACCTGCTTGCGAGGAGAATAAGAAGCAATGAGTGACGTGCCCTTTTTAGAATCATAGAATCCTTTAGGTTGGCAGAGACCTTTAAGTTCATCAAGTCCAACCATTGAGCCATTAGGGCTCTAAAGTCCTCTGCTAAAACAGATCAGAATCTGACAGGGTTGGAAGGGACCACAAGGATCACCCAGTTCCAACCCCTCTGCCATGAGCAGGGACACCTCCCACTAGATCAGGCTGTCCACTGCCTCATCCAGCCTGGCCTTAAAGACCCCCAGGGATGGAGCCTCAACCACCTCCCTGGGCAACCCATTCCAGGGTCTCACCACTCTCATGGGGAAGAACTTCGTCTTCACATCCAGCCTTTAACTCCACAGGTATGAGGTTTACAAGTCACCTGGGCTGTCTGATCCATATCTGTATGTACCTGAGCATCTTCCCACTGATTTCCCTGGATTTCCAGCCAATCTCTGTGGCCCTATCCCAGGATGCCATCTAGTCTTTTGCTACCTCAGACACAAACACGTTATCCCCACACATGGCTTTGTTGTATGCTGCAGAGGAGTCGGCTGATGAGGAACCTGCAGAGAATCTGCCCAGAGACCCCCCCTGCACCCGGGGGGCTGCCAGGCTGCAGGTTCAAGGCACTCTTGCAGCACGAGCAGCAGAGCTCAGCGTCCCACAGCAGGAAGGCACACAGCCTGTTTGCATAGCAGGTTACAGGGGAAGTGCATTCCATTATGGAAAATAAACCTTTAGCAAAACGTGTACATTCATCTTATGCCAAGAGTTTAATCCTACCCAAATGGGAGTGCATTCCAGAAAGAAATTATCCTCTATAAATCACTGGGGCTGGAGCACACCACGTCCCTCACATTTCAGGCTCAACCATGCACAGCAGCAACAACCTCATACAGATTGGCCTTTGTGCTGGTGGTGGGCAAGGAGATCTCCTCTGAGACCTTGTGGAGAAGTAGATTTATTGCTGAGACAACCCCACTGAGACTGGTGGTGCAAGAGTGGTGAGCTGTTAAAGGTTTGGCTCTGACCTTCATCACTGGTAAGGTCATGAACATGGTTGCTCAAAGATAGAGGAGCAGATCCATGACTTAACTCATCCACTGGCTGGGAAAAGCAGCCGACAGGGGCTGTGCCATCCCACCTTCACTATGGTGAAAGCTCCTGCAGGGCAGGGGCAGCGTGTGCCAGGCTGTCTGGGCTCCCTGGGCATCAAGAGGGCTCAGAGGAGGCAACAGAAGCTTGGAGGGAGGAGTTCTCTGAGATATCGAGCATGTCAATTTGCTCAATAGCTGTAAACAACCTGACATCAAACCATCTCCAGAACAGCAACAGACACCTACCTCCCTTCTTGGGGAACCAGGAAGATGCAATGATGCAGAAGGATGCAGCAAGTCCCATTTCCACCCATAGGCAAGGGCAGCAGGGAGCCAGACCTTACTCTTACCAGCACAAGTTCCTGCCTTCCAGGTCAAAAGCCTATTTATTCTCTTTGTAACTGCTCCACAGCTCTTCTCACCTTAATGCCAACATTGTTCTCCTCAAACCTGAGCCAGCTCCTACAGGCAAGTGTTAATTACACATTGAGATTGGAAGCTAGATTACTATTGCTGGGAAGAAAATCACAACCCTTCCACCTTTCTAATACTATTTTGTGAACCTGTGCAATAAGGACCAGATAAGTTGTGAGGCATGATTAAGCAGGATCATCTCTTCATCTCTCAGCTTACTAAATAATTTAACAAGACCACTTTGGGACTGACATGCAAAGTAGTTTAACAATGATTTAACAAAAAAGTGTGATAGTCCATCCTTTCATGGTTTCCAGGTGTTAACACCATTTTACTTCACAGCAATTTTCATTTCTTCCTCTTTTTTTTTCCCCCTCCTCCCCACCAGAAACCTGCAGCTGCCAACTATGCTGGCATCTACAGCAGCTAGGAAATGAATTTCCCTGTGAAGCAAATTCTTCCAGGATGAATTGAATGAAGGCAGAGCTCATAATTGCACATTACTGAAAACATTTCTGATAAAAAAAATAGGGAGATATTTTTATCCACATCTCCCGATGAAAATTGCTGGGAAAGATGCTTTTGAAAAGCCATCATCTCCAAGCATGTAATTATCAGATCCTTGAACAAAAACACATGGTCAAAGAAAAAATAAAAAATTACCTTCATTGAAATAAAAAAATCGAGGATGGCAATTGTTGGGAATGGAAGGAAAGAAATTCTTCATCCTCTGTGATTTTGCACATCTCTTAAGTTACCAGACTGATTTGTAAATCCACAGATTAGTAAACTTGGCAGCTGAGAACATCAGGCTTGGTTAGTAACTTTTTTTTTTTGTTGTTATGAACAGAATAATAATAATATTTTAAAAAATGAGAAGCAGACTGGCAGGCAGACTGTCACAGAACCAGAATTTCCTAACTCCCACTTAAGCACGCTTGTCTTGGAACAGTATTCTGCCACCTTGAACAGACAGCCGTACAATGACCTGGGGGTCCTATCCCATCAAGGCTTAACACCATGCATACCCTGATGGGATTACTCCCATGCTAAAAATTATGCAGTAGCTGAACTGACAGCTGAAAAGAGCCTTAAATGTTCTTACGCCTGGTAGCATTCAATTGTCAATTGATGAATGTTGCTAAATATTTATGTTTGCTCTACTTTCCTCCAGTTCTGCACCAGCAGCTCTTTCTGATTATTATTAGTTGTTAGCTTTAATTCTTTTGTTTGTAACACCTACACATGCCCAAACACAACAGCATAGGCACCCTTCCCTCCAAGTTGCCCAACTCCTTTTTCTGACCTTCTGGGTAAAATTGCATATCATTTCCCCTCCTTGAGTTAAGCAGCTAATATCACAAGCAATAAACATTGGCATGTACACACAAGTATCCATTTTAACAGTCCATTTTCAAAATAAATCAAACCCTACTTGCCCTAACATATGCAAACACTTTGGCAGCATGGTTATGCTTGGCTTATATGGATTAACAAAGCAGAACAAACATTATAAAGAATAACAAACCTGGACATAAAGCCAAAAGCAAGGCTTAACACACCTCAAGAAATTCAGACCCCTACTACAGGTCACTCAAAGCCAGAATGCACCTCTTCTAGCAGCAATGTGATTTTCTTAAGCAAGTTGGCAGGGAGGTAAAGAGGCTGGAAACCAGACACTGACGTGTCCAGTTCCTGGTGCTGACGCTACAGACTGGCATTTTTGTTAAATCTGCCTGGCCTTTGCATTGAGAAAGAAACTTCTGCTAACAAATACGTATTAATGAGATGTGCATGGGCACAACCTTTTTAGAGGAACCTCCAAACAGAAGGGGAAAAAACTGAATAAAAAGATAATTCAATTCTACAGGCCATGAAATTAAGTAAGAAATTATTTTGGTCTTTTTTGTTCTAGAAAAAAACAACTTTGGTGGAATGGGTCATCTCTAGAAAAGAGCAAGAACTCATTTCCACCATGCAGATCAGCTCATTAATACTTAACATAGTCAACAGAACTTCAGAGACCTGGCCACCAAGGTCCTAAAACCATCAGCAGATATCCTTAAGACCTTATGAAGGATGTGTAAGACCTCACAAGACCACAGAAGAGCAATATGCAGTGTTCAACTTGTAAAAAATAAACCAAAACAAACGGAAGTGACATCGGAGCAGATGTGAGAGAATGATAAATCCATCACCTTCTCTCTCAGTTCTTGGAACTGACCATCTGTATGTGAGCTGCTAAAAGAAGACAAGGACTAACCACAAACCTGGATCCACCACAAACAAGTCGTGCCCACTCAGTCTCTTTTGATGACAGAGCCACATTTCTGCATAGATGGAAAATTCAAGTTGCTGTATCTCAGTTTTAGAAATGCTTCTAACACTGCTTCACGTGCTATTTTTATAAGTACGTTCAGGAAGCAGGATACAGATGATTACGAAGTGTATGCAAAACTGATTGGAAAACCACACACTGAGAAAATCCATCAGTTGCTCACAATCAGAAGGGACAAATGTGCTAAATGAAGTTCTGTGGGGACCTATCCCCAGCCTAGTAAGACTCAAGGTTTTCATTAAATGACCTGGATGATTGCAGGGAGGTTGCTCTCACTAAGTTTATTGACAGCCACCAGCTACAAGGAACTGGAAGCAGGCTGGGAAGTAAATTTAGAATCCAGAATGGTTCACACCTTTGAAAAAAAAACAAACAAACAAACAAACAAAAAAACCAAACAAATACACAATTCAGAAGAGATACACACAAGCTGCCAAACCTGGGCAGGAATAATCAAATTAATAAAGGATGGGGAAAAGCTGAGAGGAGTCCCTGCCCATGGCAGAGAGGTTGGATTAGATGATCCCTAGGGTACCTTCCATGATTCTGTGAAAAACTATCAAAGTGACAGTAGAGGAAGGACTCTTCACATACTGTGGACTGCAATTCAAATATGATTCCACAGTGCCAAGTCATATGCCAGAAAAGCTAACACTCTGGTAACATATAAAGGTGGCTACAAGTCTGCAAGATCTGTGAATTCATCCCTGTTAAGAGCCTCAGCTTGAATGCAAAGCCCAAGTTCGGGTACCACAGTTCAAGAAATATGTAATCACACTGAAGTTTATTCAGATTCAATCAGTGCAGTTTGGTCACCAAAACATCTGAGAATGAGGGAAAGAACGAGTTGTCTATAAAGAGAAGTGGGAGAGAGAAAGTGTTACTGAAGTCTTCAGACATCCAGAGGAGTGATGCACTAAGGGAAGGAGTAATCTGCCATGTGTTGGGACAGGAAGCAATAGCCCCCAAACTGCACATGCAAAAAGTTCTTCCTTAATATTAAACTCTAGTGAATGAATTTG
This sequence comes from Merops nubicus, assembly GCF_000691845.1. Lineage (NCBI taxonomy): Eukaryota > Metazoa > Chordata > Aves > Coraciiformes > Meropidae > Merops > Merops nubicus. Next base: position 80,537 of record NW_008610142.1, read on the forward strand.
AGCTGATGTGGTGTTTCCAGCATGGACGTATTCAAATGCAAGCTGGACACTTGAATGTCCAGATAAGCATGGCCAATCCCAGCTCAGGGCTGAGAACAGCCCAGACAGACCCTCACTGCCCAGTTTTGGCTCAAGGAAATGAAGATCGCTGTGATCCAGCTCCAGACCTAGGGATGTTTGCCTTGGTACACACACCCCAGTTTCTTTTAATCTTTCATTTTGCTGCAACTCAGACAAAGCTGACAAGTGACGTAAGCAGCTTGATGAGCAGGAGTTATATTAAATAGCACTATTGTGATAAATTCTTCAATAAGAAAGATAAAAATCTTTCTTCCTAGTTTTATCTATGAATATTTCTTCTTGTCTTATTCTAGCTGCTCACATTAGTTTTCCACTCCTTTCAGATATTTTTTCTCTATTTCTCCCCCTGCCTATTTGGCAAGTGGGGAAGAATCAGGGGCTATTGCAGAGAGGGCTCAGCATAAACCAGGGCAGCGGAACCCCTGAAAACCAACAAGCAGGAAGTGGAAGAGATCTATTAACAAGTCTCTTGCTGGCCATTCCCACCCTGCAAATAAAGGGTGCAGCTTGCTGGTCAGGAAGAAAGCACAGGAAATTTGTGCTCTCTCCTTGGTCTGCAGAGTGTCTATCTCAGGCTAGAAGTAAGCCTTCTAATGGCAACAAAAAAAAAACCAAACTCTAAAACCAAAACCCAAACTCAAACAGAAAAACACTGAACACCCTCGTCTACTATCTCTATTTTTCCTTTGCCTTCTGTAAGAATCATATTTCAGAAAATAAAAAAGAATTAAGTTACCCAAATGCATATATCTGAAATATAAAATGACTTCTCAAGTTGCCTGTGCTGTAGTCAATTAACCATTAACTTGGGCTGGTTTACAGTGGAATCCTCAGCTGGTCACTTGGAGCAGCATGAAGGAAATTCAATGAGTTCTGTCATTGTGCCCACTCCTGCAGTGATCCTGCAGTAAGGACTAGCTGAACATGAAGTTTGCTGTAGCAAAACATAGATGGTCTTCCTGGAATTCAGAAAGGGCATAAAGCATGTCATAGAAGTCCTTCGATTTCAAGATTACAAGTTTTTTTGTGGAAACACAGTATTACACTGGTATCAGCAGAGCCACACACAAGCTTACTCTAACCAGAAGATAAATGCTTCCTCTACCTTCCATTTTAAAAAAAAAAAAAAAATTAAAAAATCACTGCTAGTTTGTGTTTTCTGACTCTTCCATTCTGAAGGACAGACAAAAGCTTTGCATTATTAAAATGTGCAATTAGAAAACTTTGGAGAGTGACTGGAGGAGAGGAAAGATTTCACCAAGACCCTAATGGTGGTGGACCCAGGAAGTACTTCTAAAACATCTGAATGCCTCTTTGAAACAAACCATCTGGTTTCTGGTTTTGCCTGTCACACTTGAAATGTTTAAATAAGTGATGTGGAAGCAATTCACCTTATTGCTTCTATCTCAGAAGATTTCCAGACAGGGAGATGAGTCTTATGAAAAAGCCAGGTTATCAGAAGAAAAACCACACTAAGAACCCAGATGAGTGACCAAAGAGAGTTCCTTTGCATGTCAGCAAAGCCAAACCAAATGCATTATAATCAGTGCCCCACCAAGAAAAGGAGTGGCAGACATGAAATGAGAGAGTTACCTACTCTTCTGTCTTTGCTTTGTGGCTGCATGCAAAGGAAGGCCTCATCTGTGGGATGCTGAGGAAAAGAGTACCTATGGGGTGCTGAAAGCCTGGGCTTGGTCACCAGAAGCACCACCAGTACAGGTGGTCAGGGTCTGGTACCAGGGTGAAGGCGGCTACCAGCCCAGTGGCTGCACTGTGCCCCTGCACATGATGGAGCTATGCATAATATTGATCTGTGGTTCTCCAAGGAAGGTTCTAGGCTGAGATCAGGAACATTTCTCATTTGATCACACAACACCCAGACAACATCACTGTTTGCAGCAACATAGTAATCATTGGGACTTGCATGCATGAAGCACCCGGTGCCTCTGGTGACATGCTGGAGGAAGTGGATCCCTGTTGTGGCTGGTGGCAGCCAGCAGACTTCCCCAGCACAATCCGTGTCAGCCACCTCTGAGCTAGGGGCCCAGCTTATGGCTCAGCCCCAAAAGCGATGGGAGCTCCTGCCAAGTTGTCTTTTGATCTTCTGGTGGAGCGGCTGCCTTCCTGCCCCGTTCAATCACGCGCCCAGGCTCCCTCTGCCTACCAGGACTCACCGCCATGGCTCAGGCAGCCTCCAAACAAGCCCCAGCACCCAAACTGCTCCTTGCTCTGCAGCTGCAGTAAGTGGACATGGCAGCTAGTCACCATCCATGGGATTAGGCAACACAGCCATGCTAAACTGCTTTACACCTGCTTTATTTTACCCCTTAGATTTAGGGAGGGAAAACAATTTTCCAAAGTCAGTTTTACACTTTAGGGCACCTTTACGCTGAGGAGAGGACACAGTCAGACCCATCCCATCACTCCAGGCAATGTGAAATTATTCAGAAACCATAAATTACCTCAGTATTTCAATCTCCAATATCTTTGCTTTTAAAAGGCATACTACATGGGAGCAAGAGAGCAAGCTCCATGCAGTATATTTCACTGCAAGCAGAGCTACAGCATGCAATGAAGTACCTGAATACTGCACCCAGTTAGAAATATCACAGCCTGTCCACCCTGGAAAAAACGGGGCCAGGATTTAGTGACTCTGCCCTTCGTAAAGGTGCCCTTCTGCATTCATCTACCTACTCTGTTGTAGAAATGAAACAGGTTTGGTATTTTTCTTTTTACTCCACAGTAATCGTGAATTGCTCACCCCAGCTCATTGAAATGGCAGATTTCTATCAGGAGCTGAAATATTTATTAGACAAGATAGCAGCAGATTACACTGGAGGTGGGGGTGATGGCAGTGATACCACCGTGCTCAGTAGAGTCTCTTACTCCTGTCTTCCCCCCCGCCCCATCCCTCTATTCACCGTTGCTGAATGCCCAGCCCATTCAAATGCTGATCTTGAAAAGTAAAAGAGCTACATTTAGATTTAAAAAAAAAAAAAAAAAAAAGAAGAAAGAAGAAAAGAACAGCTCCAAAGGCTCTGCAATATCTGGAGTACCTTAAGAACAGCCCCTGTATCTACGTATCTGCCAATCTTCAGCTGGAGAAGGGGAAGGAGGGAGGCAGCCTGAAGGGTACTCTCCAGTGGTCACAGGGGGAAATTCTTTCCGGAGAAACGAGATATATTTTGCAAATCAAAGCAAATAAGCTACAGTTCGTATGCAACGGTTTGGATTTGTGAAACCCCCTTCAAAGCAGCGCATGAAATTGTTAATGGCAGTTAAGGTGGTCAAAGGAAATCAGAGTAAGCAAAACTAAACTACTGGAGGAGGGAGGAGAAAAAAAAAATACAGGCAGGCTCACTCACCAAAGTCAGACTGGAAATCCTTTTTCAGTCCACAAAGCATGTCTGCTGTTATCTATCAAATCA
>NW_008610143.1:0-21247 GCF_000691845.1 Merops nubicus
CCCGAAGGGTTGAGATAATGAGAGAATATGAACAAAGTGTTTTAAAAAAATCTTGTCATTCAAATTTTACTTTCCTCTTTTGGTATTAGTTAAATAGTGCCTATTCACAATGTTAGCCGATTTGCTTGCGTGGTGGTCCTGTGTTAATGTCAATATCCCATCTGTGTTCCCTGGGATGATGTTTGCCGTTTCTGGGAAGCCGTCTCTGGGAAGTGGGTCAAGCGTCTCGTCCTGTGCTACTGGGCGATCACAACTTGTGATTGTGTCACTGGTTATGAAGTTAAATGTGTATGTGTATGCGGCCTTGTCGTTTTTCAGTGATCTCACCCATTCTGTGGCTGAGACAGGGGAGGAGACCCTCTCAGATTTTGAGAGTTTTGGTTATCCTTGGGACTTCCAGGCCACCATGGTCTTGGTGCTGTGTGTTTTGAATGTTTGTCAAGTTTTGTCTAGAGTTATACAATTCATCTCTAAGAACATCACCCAGAGATCTGTCCCAGGGCTGGACACTTACAAGTGGCAGGGTGTGTGGGAGAGTATGGGCAAGTGCCTAGGCCAGTGGTCACCCCCAATGTTCTGGAATTTCACCCCTGAACAAGTGCAGAGTCCTGACAAGCTGGTCAAAGCTACTACAAAAAGTGTGTTGTAAGCCTGGCAATCACTGAGAAATGTAAATGACAGCAATGTGTTGGGGCCTTCCCCACGCCTGAAGAATGCTTCTCAACACTGTTCAGTGCCCTCAGAGGGAAGAGGAGGTCTCTGAACCTGAAAACAGTCCAGCAGATGCTGCAGCTGACCCGCAGAACCAACCTGTGCCTGTATCAGTTGTCCCAATACAGAAGAAGAAATACACAAAGAAATCAGTTGGCGCAGTGATGGATGACAATGGACCGGGGCCGTCGCAAAAACAGGAGGAAGAGCCAGAGGTGGTCACCCGATCGCTGTCCCTGAGTGAGCTGTGAGACATACGAAAGGATTTCAACCGTCTAGCTGGTGAGCAGCTCCTCACCTGGCTGCTCTGATGCTGGACCAGTGGGGCTGGCAGTGTGGAACTCAAGGGGAAGGAGGCCAAGCAACTGGGATCCCTGTCCAGGAAAGGGGTCAATGATAAGGCATGTGGGGAAACAGACACAAACCCTCAGCCTTTGGAGGCGACTCCTCTCAGGTGTAAAATAAAGGTACCCCCTCGAAGAAGATGTCACATGCCTACCTGTTAAGTGGACCACAATGGAGAGAGGTATGAAATACCTGAGAGAACTGGCTGTCTAGAGATGATTTACGATGACCAGAGTAATGAGTGGTCACCAAGAGATCCAGATGAAGTCCTATGCACAACACCCACGTGGTGGAAGTTTCTGCGATGTGCAGCACCATCTTATGAAAAGCCTGTGGTGGTAGAGCCCCAGGCGGGAGCCGGGCACCTCATGGCCGCTCGCTCATTCCCCAAGCCCCCTGCACAGGAGGGAGAAAAGGGGGGAAAATACAAACCCCCGTGGGTTGAGACAAGGAGAATTTACTACAGGAACAGCAAACAGCAGCAGTAACAATGTGTGTAACAACATATAACAAATTGTACAAAGGCGAACGATCACCAATGGGACTACAAAGGAGACAGCTCACCACGGGGGCTCCAGACAGCTCAAACCGCGGCTGCACCCCCCGGCCCAGCCCCGGCCCCGGCCCAGCCTGGCCCTGCTGTCCAGGCATGAGGACAGCCTGGCAGTGAGTGACAGCTGCTGCCTACCCACAGCTCCCCACTGCCTGCAGGGGAAAAACCAACCCTATCCCTGCCCAATCAGGACAATAGGAATAAATGTAATAAATATGTTTTGCTTTTATGGTTCAAGTTTTCCCTGACTTGTGTTTAATATAGATGGAGCACTATTACAGACATGTCTCAGCCCATAAAAAGCCTCCATATTCCACTGTTATTCCCAAAGGAACTGCCTTTGAAAAAAAAATGGATATGTAGCTTTTATTTGAAAAACTGGGCAAAAACCCCTACCATTGTTGAAGCTACTCCGTTCACACTCTCCTCTCACATTTCACTGAAGTCTGGCTTGGATTCATTATCCTTTAGTTATTATGCAAATAAAAACAGAATACACATTTCCTGAATTACAAAGTCCTTCAGAAAATAGCTTGCAAAGATGAAATAGGTACGTCTGTATTGCGTACTATGCACGGACATGAATTCCCTATGCCTATACTTTAATCTAGGACAGTGCAAATCAGCTCTGCTCTAAGAAGTATGTGATCAAATATTTCCTGCAACTTTATTTACCTGAGACTCAGAAACACCCATCATATTCTGGTGGATCTGGGGACAAAATACCTCTTTTGTTATTCCACTGTGGGAATATACTGAGAGAAAAATACTGACCTGAAAGGAAAAATGAATTCCTTCCACCAATAAAATATATGGGTTTGTTTTGGTTTTTTTTTTCATTAGCTAAAAGCATTCGATTTTACTTTTACTTTTATCTCAGCAGGTATATTTCACCAAATAAATCAAAAAGGGAGGAGCAGGAGTAGAAATGTCATATTGAAGCTAGCTATACAACTCATTGTAGAGAAGGAAAAGTACTTTGAATATATTAGCTATACTAATGGTAGTTAACCTGCTCATTTTCTTCTCAAAACTGCCTGGCAGCTTTATGCTGTTTCCTATTTCTGCTCATGCAGGCATTAAAAATCCAAATTTATTTGCAGACTTTGGTTTCCCATAAGGAGTTATATCCTATACTATCAGTTATCTAGGATATTTATTTTATAGAGGTATTTATCAGGCCACTTTTCTGTTAGAGTTTATAACGCATACTTGTAATAATTGTTTTAAATTCTAGTTATTCAGTTATAGCCTAGGTGCTCAGAATAAGGGATAGGTTTCAAACCACATTCATTCATGCAGATTTTTAACCCTTTCAGCTCCAGGGATGTGATGGTATATTGCAGATAACACAGTGGGGGAAAAAAAAAAAAAAAAAGATGCCTTCTGGAAAGAATCTTTACTGGGAGAATTTGGAGCACGGTTAGAAAACAATAGTTTTTTCATTGTCTGCACAATGGATTGCTCCTACAGTTATGATATTACAGAGAGAAAGGTTTTGTGTGGGTCTTTAAAATCAGCTTTCTGGAGTAAAACTTCTTTTTAGTTTTGAAGATAATTATTGCTATAAAGCCATGTCAGTTATAATTTAAATGTGAAATTGACAGTGAGATTCAAAGGAAGAATTAAAAATGTTTTGAGAAGTAATTGTCAAAATATTCAGTTCCTGTTTATGTAGTAGTTTGGCAGAGGTTGAAATAGTTGGGTCAGGCTGATTTTAGCTGCAGTTATGGATTACTCTGACAAAAGCTGAAAAGGATTCTTTTTTCTTGAGGCCACAATTAATAGGAGGATGGTTTATACAGAGTGCTGAGGCAGACACCTAGAAGCCCCTACACAGAACAGGGAAATACTCAGGCTTTATTGTATTTCAGAGTAATGGATGTAGTTCCTTTTTTTACAACAACTCTACAATTTGACTTCCATTATGTCTTTAACAAATTCAAGAAGTATCCATTTATCTTACTAGAGTAGCAGATTAATAGTAAAGTTGTCCTTTTTTTCTGTATACCAACAGTTTGTGAGGATCTAATACATTCTACTTCGGGCTACCATGGTGACAGGTACTATGAAAAAAGAAAACATTCTCACTGGAGATTTTTGGTGTTACTAAATGCATCATTTTGTGCATAGTTTTAGGTAAATTTTTGATGTTTATTCTTTTTTATGGTTGAAAATAATACCTCATCTGTTAAACAAAAGCCAAGAAAAATAAGGATGACTGCTTGAGTAACTGTGTTCTACTGTCACCTTATTGTACCGTGTTTCTTCTTTGCCATGTTTAGAAGGTTTAGCTGATAACTGAACTAAGATGTCATCTATATGATTGTCAGCTCAGGGACTGGAAGGTGAAATCTTTCAAATTCAGTTGGAAATTTGCAGGTAGCATTAGAGAGTAGCAAGATTTTACTTAGTGGGGTTTTTTTACTTATTTTGTGTAATAAGAAACAGACTCTAGCAAGCTCAGAATTTCTTACTATGAACACTCCTATACCAATCACTGTCAGTAACATTAGAGTGTTTGCAAAAAGAAAGGCAGATACAGTTCTGAGGAGTAAACACCAATGGTGGGATTCACGTCACAATTCAAAACAGTTAGTCAGTTCTCCCTAGAGCACATGCCTGAGGTAAGACTCAGTCATAAACACAGGGCTCTAATGCCACTGTAGATACTACAGTATGCAAGGTAGGCAGCTGACTGACAGATACAAGATAGGTCTTATGTGAGGTGGTGGCTTATAAGAGGAACAACTATTTCTTTGAACCTGTGGCCATTCTATGTGTATGGATTATACCTTGTTTCAATAGATTTGCCAAGTATTGCTCTTAAAGAGTTGAAGAGTTAGTCAGATACTCTATTATTATGCATGGCATACTATTATACAAAGAGTTAAACACAAGAGAATGTAAAATAAGGGCAATTGATATTGGATTAAAAAGAAGAAAAAGTGTTGCAGACTCAATTTCTGAGGGAAAAAAATGAAGCATAAATACAAATATGTTTTCCTTGAATTCCTCCATGACAAAGAAATTTAAATAAAGTCTATTAGATGCTCTTAATAGTGTAGTCTGGAGGCAAAAACCCAATACAAAATGAGCATATGAACAAACAAGATGTGATCTGAACTCAAAAAAACCCACTGTGCAAACTGCAGGAATCTGCATCATTAGAGTAGAGCAGGTCTGGCTGGTGAGATCAGGAATAAGAAAATAATCATCACCTAGGTAAAGTATAGTGCTTTGTTTTTCTGATTGTTGTATCTGACAATAATGTGAAATGGTCTTCTGATTATTTGTTATTACAAGCACTTGTGATGGTTGGGAAAACAGCAAATAGATGTCACAGGCAATTCCAAAATACATAAATGTCATCAAAGGGCAAAGCCTAGATATCTTTAGCAGATGATCAGCTGTTTTCTGTTCAAAGATCCATGGTTCTATGTAACGGGATCTCACACACCTTGCCCATGTGTAAGGTCTAAGTTAAGGCCTATAGTTAAGTGCCTTTATCTCAAAATGTGCTTTCAATGAAAAAAAAAAAAAAAACCTCAAAATGTGCTTTCAGTGAAAAAAAAAAGTCTCAACAGGAGCAAAGAGAAAAAGGAAGAAAAGATGATATAACAAGAGACAGTGGTCTGAATTTATTCGGTTGTCTTTCTGTGGGCAGCTGCTGTAATCTGGGGTGTTTTAGGTCATCTGAGCCATCAGCTTTGGGTCAGCAGATATAGCGAAGGACCTTTGATGGATATGTTCCCATCTGAACCTGAAACTGGAGGCCAAGTGTGATACTATCAGCCATTTCAAATGTCACCAGACACTTTTGTGCGGTAAACCGAATCAAGTTCCTAGAGACGAGATAAAGAAAAACGCGATGGTAAAACAGCCTGGGTCTCGGAAGAAACCCTTCACAAAGGAAAAATCTCAAAGTTGTTAATTCATAAAGAAAATAGAAATGTATATCCCATTAAGTAACTCTTTAAACACACATGAAAACTCAGGTGAATTGAGGATGTTACTCCCATAAGACTTAGACAGTGCGTCAGATAGTTGTTGATGAACCCAACAGTCCCATTTTAAATCACTTGAAATAATTTCTATACAAAAGCTGATTGCAAGTTGCATCAAAAAATGAATAAAATTAAAGAGGATGTTTATACAGCAGCTACACCAATTTAAGGTTCCCCTGCAAGAATCAGATGGGGCATGCAGTGTGATGTTACCACCACCTAGGTAAAAGGCAATACTGATGCCAGGACAGTCAAACAAACGGCAGATTGCTGCCCCTGTGGCACTTTGGTCATACCTAAATCAGTCCTCAGTCAGCATGCTGATGCTTTATTTTATAGGAAATGGTCTCCAGATGTTATGTAGGAGGGCTAACTTTAAGAGTAGTGTCACAGTGCCACAAGGGCCTCCAGCAACCCAGGCAGCCGGAGCAGCAGGAGGTCCGATGGCATCCAGCAGGGCAGGCCTGGCCGCCAGGGCCCACCCCACATCCCAGCCAGAGATCAGGGCAGTAGAGGACACTGGGGCAGCCCCAACCCTGGCACCTCCCCGGGGGCATGGACAGAGCAGGGCCAGGCCAAGCTGTTGTCCTGTGTGAGTGGACCTGACTCGGTGGGGCCCATGTCTGGGTAGGGCAGGGCTATAAAGAGCTGGAGACCGGTCCTGCTGTTGAGGTTGCTGGGGCAAAGACTGAGAGTCCCAGAGTGCTGGAATTGGGTCCTGGGACACAGACATTTTAATATGAGGTCAGAGGTACTTCAGAAGTGTAATTTTCAGTTTAGAGATCATAAAGTGTTCTGGACAAATTGCTAAGTTGCAGACATCTAAGGAAGAGAGAGGTGAATCTGATCTAGTTAAATCACTTAATGTTTCTCCCTTATCTTCCTGGCTCCAAAATGAAGGAACACCTTGCCCTAAAAAGGTTGTTTTGACAACATATTACCTCATAGCTGTATGATGTCCAACCAATTACATATCCGAATTGAATCCTGACACTTTTCTACAGGACTTTCGATGTCTCATTTTTTTTCCAGATTATTGTTAGACTCCAGATACAGAATCATAGTGTGTCTGACACTGGAAGAGACCCCTGAAGGTCATCTTGTCCAACACCATGATAAAGTGTATCTATTATATGCCTGAGAATATGATAGCATATGTTACCATATCTAGCATTGAGTTCCATTGATTTAGATCAACTCTACATCATGATCTTGGCAACTAAAGTAATGAGGCTTTCAGCTCACTTCACTGAACTGTGAAAGGTGTTGGTATATGCATACTTACTCCAAAAACTCTCACTAGTTGTTTTGCATAGCAAGAATGAAGTGTTGGGTATTAAATACCCAGCCTCAAATGAGGGTTGGCATACATGGGATGTCCACAACCAGGCAAGAAAGATGTTCCTGACTGGTGTTCACCCAAGGTCTGGCCAGCCTGACCAGGATGTCAGGTCTCCTGATTAGGAGATCACCACCAGCTGCCCCCACCTTTGGTATTAACATCAGGTGTCCCGTCTCCAAGTTGACAGCATAAAAAATGTCTCTGCTTACAGTGGAGCTGGGGGTCAGTTTGTCTATGTAGGCAAATATAGGGATGAACACAGTCCAGCACCTTGGACCCTTGGTGTGTGATTTGAGAGTGGAAGTAGGGGTATGGCTGATCTGCTGCTCATTGATGGTAATATCCTTCTTAATGGGGCAAGTGGTCAACAAAAGAGAGAAACAGTGGGCACACAGGGAGGTCCCAGCTCATTGGAACTTAGCAAACGTGCCACCCATACACAAGAAGGGCCACAGGAGGATCTGGGGCCTGTCAGTCTGACCATGGTGCCAGGGATGTTTATAGAGGAGATCATCTAGGCTGCCGTCATGTGACATGTACAAGACAACCAGGTGATCAGCCCAAGTCAGCATGGGTTTATGAAAGACAGATCCTGCTTGACTAACTTGATCCCCTTCTATGACATGGTAACTCGCTTAGTGGATAAGGGAAAGGCTGTGTGTGTTTGTGTTGTCTACCTAGACTATATTAAAACCTTTGACACTATTTCCCACAGCATTATTCTGGAGAAAGTATCTGCTCATGGTTTGGATGGTGAAGTGCTGTGGTTAAACTCACAGCCCTGAATGAAGGTTGGTATGTAGGTGATGTCCACAACCAGGCAAGAAAGACACTTCTGATTGATTTTCACCCAGGGTCTGACCAGCCTCAGCTGGGAATTGATTAGAAGGTTACCAGCAGGTGTTCACACCTTCCACATTAACTTGGAGGTGTGGCAAGAGGATGAGTCTTATGAGGAGTGGCTGAGGGAACTGGGATTGTTTAGTCTGGAGAAGAGGTGGCTGAGGGGAGACCTGATTGCTCTCTACAACTACCTGAAAAGAGGTTGTAGTGAGGTGAGTGCTGGTTTATTTTCCTACGTGATAAGCAATAGGGCAAGAAGAAAGGGCCTCAAGTTGTGCCAGAAGAGGTTTAGATTGCGTATTAGGAAGTATTTCTGCACCAAAGGAGTTGTCAAGCATTGGAACAGGCTGCCCAGGAAAGTGGTGGAGTCACCATCCCTGGAAGTGTTTAAAAGATGTAGAGGGGATACGGTTTAGTGATGGGTTTGGCTGTGCTGGGTTAATAGCTGGACTCTATGATCTTAAAGTTCTTTTCCAACCTACATAATTCTATGACTTCATGTTGTCCAAGAAACATTGTATTTGTACTTTTTAAAATGACTATTATAAGGTACATCTTGCTCACACTGGATTGTTTCCAAGGCTTCACAAAGCTTCTGGTCCTGCCACATACAACAAAGTAGAAAAATCATTTTTTCTGTTTCTTTGCAATATAATTTTCTTCCATAGAGGCATGTAAGTTCTCCATCCATCTCTTCCCATATTTTGCCATGGTTGTTTCTTTACGGAAGAGCTTGTTCCTGGAGGTTTTGCTAAAGGTGTAGAAATCTGATGCTTAGAAGAGACTGGTTATTATTTTAATTCTCCACACATGGTAATAATAACAAGGCAGCTTAAAGAAATGAAAGATCAGGAATGGTATTCTTCAGTCTTAGAGTAAGCTATTGGATTTCTCAAGATCTCAGAAGAAAGAGTCCTGGAAATCTTAACATCTAAGGAATTTATTACATTTCAGCAAAGCATACTCATATTCCAATATTTATCAACAAACTAAGTACTCAAGCTACTGCTCTTTTGAGGGTTACATTATGTAAACTTTAATTTGATGTATCTTCATCCTCTTAATCTACATATTTAGCAAAAGAGACCATTCATGATTGGCATTTTCTTCTTGGTATAAAAGTACATCATATGCAAAGTAGTCTTGACAAGCCAACAGAAGTAAAAATAAATGAAACAGAAATGTTATCAAAGTTTTTCTCCCTTTGGACTTTCCACAATTATTTTAAATTATGCTTTATAGTAATATGTAGTGAATACCATTAAATATATCTGCAAGTCTCTATACATTCAAATCAAAGACTCAAGACTAGTAAAACACCTGCAAAGCCAAAATGGCTAAAGAAAAACAGAGACAAATAAAACATTTTTCCTTTAAAAACTTTTCTTGTTGTGATCAGTAATAACCATGATTTACCCTGAATATTAGACAATTACAGTCTTAGAAGCATCCACTTGTTTTAAACACTTGCATTGTTACACATTTTCAGTGTCTTCTTTATAAGCTGTCACAGAATTTTACCAGTGATGAAGAAAGTTTGTATAGTCCCTGCTTTCCTGCAGTACCATAGAAAAAAAAAGCAATATCCTTTCTATACACAAAAAAAAATAAAATATACTCAAATATATCAAACTTACAAAGCAGTGTTGTGGTTTGAGGCTTGGAATGGGGGCGTGACCTTCCAGCAACTGGGAGGACCCTGGGTGGGGGTGAAACCATTGTATTCCCTCCCCTTCCCACACACACTCTGATAAGAGGCAGGGAGTGGTTTCTTGTTTCACTCCTGCCTTGGAGCTCGGAGAGGAAAGTTGTCCTTTCGCTCCGTGGGACCCTGGAACCATTTCTGAGGATTTTGTATATTTTATCTTTTGTATTATTCCCCTGATCTTTATATATATTATTTTCCTTACCTCCCTTTTTCGTTTTCTGTTCCTTGTTGAACAATATACTTCATTTTTTTTAAAAAAAGTGTCTCTCTCTCTCTCTCGAGGGGGTGGGGGAGAGGCGAGTACATAGTTCTGTTCCGTGTGGGTCCTGCCCTGAACCCCTTTTTACACGGAACCAGGACAAGCAGAAATAAAAAGCTTGAGCCAAAATTCACCAGTCATTAAATGAAGCCCAGGGAATGATAAAGATACAAAAGGTTTTTAGTGTTGGAAACAGGGAAGCTGAGTTTCCCACCATGACTGGTATCTTGTTACTGACTCCACTAACTGAAATGATGTGACTTCTGTTTTGGTTTTGTCTTTTTTTCAGTGACAGAGGCATTTGCAAGGAAACATTTCAAATGAGCTGATTTGGATTTTTTCCCAGGTTAAAAGCACAGATAATAGGACTCTGTTTTGTTTTACACAGATGCAGATTTTCCCTTAGTACACAATTACTGAATACCTCTGAAAATTTTGCCCATTTCTCACATTAAATTGAAATTTGCTAACGGGGACAGATGTTTCTGTGGATATTGAAGTTAGAAAACATGGTAGATAGTCTCTCACACACACACACAGATTGCACCAGTGAAGCTGAAAATGCTGAGTTTTCTTTTTTAATGAAACCTAGATAGCTGTATGGAAAAAGAATATAATTTTTACTTGTCATGTCATAATTTCTGACATACTTACCATTGGATATTACTGAAGCCCTAAATTATGAGTCTAATGTATATATTCCAGATTTAATATAAGCTTGGATAACTAATGGGCCTGTCATCCAAGTTCTGCAAGGAGTGAAAGAAAAACAGAAAACACCCAAAGAAAACAAATTTCTTTTTTCAGATGATTTTTCAAATGCCATTTGTCTTAAGCAGAAATATCCTTAGAAAAGGAATATCTCTCATAATGTAAATTGCTATCATGCAATAAATTATAGGGAAGTCTATGTAAGGAACTGAGTTTAACAGCTGTGTTTTCTTTTGCATAGAGTAATTCGTTATGTTTCTGCTTCACGTTAGAAAATGCAAATGTAAAAGTGTATTTTGGCAATAAAAGGAAGGCTTTGTTTCAAAAGGAACAGAAAAACACACAAAGAAAGAGACCAAGAATACTCAATTTGAGATTTTCATTACTAGCTCATATACTGATAAGTAGTAAGTTAGTCTATGAATTAGCTACTGACTCATACACGAGCTCTGTTGGAGAGTATATTTATTGCTTGACAAACTGAGAAAGCATAAAACAGGAAGATTAGGCACTAACTCATTTTTCTAATCTGTGATAATTGTTGTAAATACAAACTACTTTAGATGTATTATGCATGTGAAATGCAAACAATGTTAAAAAAGCTCTAATTTCAAAACTAGTAGAAAAAAATAATGCTTCATTGTTGCTGTGTCATCAAAACATTGCTTGTGTTTTTTTATAATTGCTCCACAAAGCTATCATGTGAAAGTTGCTTTTAAGCTTAACAAAATAGAGTAATATATTCTCCCCAGAAAAAAAAAAACCAAACAAATGGCTTTCAGGATTAACAGTTGTTTATTTTATTAATCCGTAACAATCCTGATGATTGTTGTAATAAATTGTTTTCCATTCAAAGTTTATGTATACATGAACATGGCTTTACATGTAACTTTAAAATGATAATTGTTGTAAATACAAACTACTTTAGATGTATTATGCATGTGAAATGCAAACAATGTTAAAAAAGCTCTAATTTCAAAACTAGTAGAAAAAAATAATGCTTCATTGTTGCTGTGTCATCAAAACATTGCTTGTGGTTTTTTATAATTGCTCCACAAAGATATCATGTGAAAGTTGCTTTTAAGCTTAACAAAATAGAGTAATATATTCTCCCCAGAAAAAAAAAAACCAAACAAATGGCTTTCAGGATTAACAGTTGTTTATTTTATTAATCCATAACAATCCTGATGATTGTTGTAATAAATTGTTTTCCATTCAAAGTTTATGTATACATGAACATGGCTTTACATGTTATTTTAAAAATTTAAAAAAATCTGGAAAGTCATACTTTAGCATCTTTTAAAATAATAATACACCACCAACAAGAAGGTCCATGTAGTGATATATGATGCACAGTGAAAGATAGTGAAAAGATGATACAATGGTATGTATGCTATACGTCTGGTCCTACTCTGTGGTCCACATAAGTTCACAAGTAACTACTTTGTCAGGTTTCTAACCTAGCTCATGCAGAGTCAGTGCAAACAGGACTCTTTAGGAGTCTGGGTTGATGTGGGACAGATTAGGTGATAGAACTGCCATGTCTGCTGCACTCTGAACATTAATAAATAGGAATTAATTTAACTTTATTTGTAGTGTGGAGGCAGATATTTCATTTATGTCCTGGACACTTTAAAAGTTTTCTGTCTCTTATCATGTACCTGTGAAACAGACAAGAGAGAGAGAATTTTCAGTTTTTCTCGGGTAGAAGCTCTGCAAAATATGTAGGGCTACAACCCAGAAAGCACTTTCAAGAAGTTTTCTTTTAACCTTGGGATGGAAAAAAAACGTGGAGGATCTAGCCTCCAATTTTAGGTGGAACACAAACAAACCACACAATAATAAATAGCACTATTATAAATATTTTTTAAAAAGAAATTAACCTCTTGGGGAAAAAAAAAAATTAAATAAACCCCCAACACTACAGAAGATCAGGCAAAGCTGTTCAATAAATTATTATGCAGATAGAAATACCAAGCTTCCCGGGTAGAAACTCTGCAAAATATGTAGGGCTACAATCCAGAAAGCACTTTCAAGAAGTTTTATTTTAACCTTGGGATGGAAAAAAAAAGGTGGAGGATCTAGCCTCCAATTTTAGGTGGAACACAAACAAACCACACAATAATAAATAGCACTATTATAAATATTTTTTAAAAAGAAATTAACCTCTTGGGGAAAAAAAAAAATTAAAAAAAACCCCAACACTACAGAAGGTCAGGCAAAGCTGTTCAATAAATGATTATGCAGATAGAAATACCAAGCTTCCATTCCTGTGCATTCATCCTTATGCATCCCATGTTCTAATTAGTGGGAATTCAGACATGCCTTTTATTAGTTCATCTGTCTCATATCACAGTTGCTTTCTAAAGTGAGTGGAAACATTCATTTAATTTAATCAGAAATAAACAATAACTGAATATTGTTCGATTTAAAAGAAAAAAAAAGTTATGAGTATCTTTAAAGGTGGAATTTAAACAAAGATAGACTTGTTTATCAGCTCCAGACTGCCTCATACCTTGTATGATCAAGACATGTCATCATCTGATATCTGTTTCAGAGTGTGGCAGAGTGTGTATGAGATGTGCTGTCACTGGTAGACAGATGTCAACATCACCAACTTCCTTTCCTAAACAGGAGATTGATGTAAGTTAGAATGGAAGGATTTTCACAGTTTGGGTTTTTTAAACATCTGTCTCACAAAGCATCCCTTTCTGGAACAGTGTATTTGACTGAAAGGATCTCTGAGCTGGCTCAGCATGGCAGCTTCCAGTCTTCAGATATTCATACATATATATTTGTCTTCTCTTTACTGTTTTCACAAAATCATGCTGGCTCAGAACGTTTTTAGGACATCCCTTTGCATCATCCCATTGAGAGGTTTCAAAAGAAGTGCTAAAACAAGACTTCCTACACCCCACTCCCACCTCCCCCAAGAGGAAACATAGCATAGTTCCTATTCTAGCAGCCTGGCTGTTTTACCAGTTGCCAAGGAAAAGGGGGAGAAAAAAATCAGGACCAATTTGCTTTTTGAAAGCTGAGACACAAATAAATATGAAAAAGACTCAACAGGTTTTAAGCTTAGCTTACTCTTTCAACATGTTTTATGATTATTTTCTTGCATCTATTACAACATTGTAATAAATTGTAACCTTGTTTATCACTCAGACAAATTTGCATGATAAATATTATAGTTTCTTCCTGAAAAGGCACAAGCGTGTAGCACACATGCACAGAAGCAGATCTATAAACCTTCATATTATTTGTTTCCAGGCTTGGCTAAAAAGTATATGGAAACTATTTTCTGTGTGTTTCCATCTCAGATTCTTCACAGGGTCTTTATGTAGATTTTTGTGAGCCATGAATGCAGCTAGAGCAGGTGGAGGATAAATATTGTATGTGGTACCAACTATACAGAGCAACCGTGACTAGATTTAGCAACATTCATCATAACTGAAGTTCAGAAGCTCTGCTGCCAAACAGACATTTTTTTCTACATCTTCTCAGTTTATATTGAGAAAACCAAGCAAATGAATAAGAGTACATTAAATAAAACATCACTTTCTCTAAACAAAACCACTTTTGTCTAAGAAGGATAAGTAAATATGGTTAAAAGCAGTGCTATGATCTTGGAGGTATGCGTTGTTTTGCAACATTCCATTAGCAAAAGGGAATTCTGCTTCATTTATCTACATGTTTTAATTCCACTTCTGAGTAATGGTGTTGAGATATTCATTATCGGATGATGCAGGCTTTTTAGAGGTAGAATTAAGGGTATATTTCTGTATCAGAAAGAAGACTTCCATCATGAGGGAAGAAAACATGAGAGAAGCTGCTGGTCAATGTGCAAAAACTGACTTTGTGATCTCTAAGGTTACACTCAGGCAGGGCTACAGCTCTACCTGTAACACCATGGCCTACAGTTTGTGAGGCAGTGGCAAATCACAGATTTGGGGATTAGGAGCAAGGAAGATAAGCAACATCAACCATGCAGACCAAACTTGGGAACGAAGGGCAGAGTAATTCACAGGCCTACGGGGTTTTAAATGCAAAACAACCAGTGACAGGGAAACAATACTAAAGACTTGGGACTAGAAGTAGTCACAGAATTTCCTCTAAATTTTTATTCATCCTGCAGGGAAAATGTACTGCCCTGAGGCACCTTGGCTGCAGAATCTGATGGCTGCAGTATCTCAGCCAGCAGTGTTTAACCATTTAACCATTGGCTGCTGAGAGTTAGCAACACTCCATAGAGACTCGCATCCAGAAAACTGTTGACATCGGATGTGCAGAGAGCTTTGAGCCACTAAGCAGTCTTTGACTTGAACTAGTGGGAGAAATGATGTGGTGATTTTAAGTGCCATGTGGCTGCTCACTCACTGCTACCCCTGCTGGGGTGGAGAAGAGACAATATAATGAAAGGCTCATGGATTGAGACAAGGACAGGGAGGGTTCACTCATCAATTATGGTCACGGAAAAAAGCTCAACTTAGGAAGAAAAAATTAATTTAATTTGTTGCCAATCAAATTAAAGTAGGATAATGAGAAATAAAACCAGATTTTAAAACAAGCTTACTCCCACCCTTTCCTTTTTACTAGGATCAACTGTGCTCTCAAATTCTCCACCTTCTCCGTCTCAGTGGCGCAAAGGAACAGGGAATGGTGGCTGTGGTCAATTCATCGCATGTTGTTGTTTCTTCCAGTCCTTCCTCCTTAGCAGGAGAACACCACCCACTACTCTCCTGCTTCAGTGTGGGGTCCATCCCACGGGAGAGGATCTTGCAATACGAGTCCTTCCCACAGGCTGCAGTTCTTCACAAATTGCTCCAGCATGTGTCCTTTTCATAGAGTTTAGTCCTTTAAGAGTAGACTGCTCCAGTGTGATCTTCCTATGGTGTTATGGCCTTCTTGGGGCAAGACACATGCTCCAGTGTAGGGTCCTCCATGGACTGCAGGTGGGCACCTGATCCACCACTAACCTCCATAGGATACTGGGGGAGAGCATTCTGTCTCACCATAGGCTGTAAGGGAGCCTCTGCTCTAGTACATCATGTTCCCTCCTTCTTCAAGATGTCTGCAAGATGTCTGACCTTGGTGTCCACATAGGTGCATCTCTCTCATTCCTCTCTTCTTTCCACTCTAGGTTGCCCAGGAGGTTTTTCTTCCCTTCTCTAATATGGTATCACAGAGAAGATTCCACTATCACTGATTGGCTTAGCTTTGGCCAGGGGTGGGTCTGACTTGTAGCCAGGGAAGATTCTGTCAGCTTCTCACAGGGGCCACCTGTGCAGTCCCTCCCCCACTCCCAAAATGCCACCACACAATCAGCCATTGCTTTCTGTAACAAGACTTTTCTTTCAGATTGGCTTAGGATGGCAAGCCTTAGGATGAAGATGATGCTGGAGAAAATTTCAGGTTAAAGAGATGAGAACTGGTTTAATGAATTCCACTTCATCTTTTCTTCCTTAAGTAGCATGTAAGAATGGCCATATTCCTTAAACTGTGAAATGTAACAATTCTTGTGTCTAGGCTAAGAGATGCTGCCTGCCTTGAGTTTGTTTAGAACTAGTAGTATTTCTGTGTAGGTCTGCATCAAATAAAGCACAATCTGTGTGCTCATCCCAAAGTAGTAGAACTGCATTTGTTGCAAATGTTCTAATTATTACTATAAGCTTAGAAGGAAACCAATCCATAAATGTATTTGTATGCTAAACTCCCACTCGGGTCATAAATTATTAGGGGTTTATGTGTTAGTATAGTGAAAGTCAAATATGTTGCTATTGTTGATTCATAATAAAATCATGCCGTCAAGATTACATTCCTGTTGTCAAAGTTTGTGTCAGGACCTCTCTCAAAAATCCCTCTGAAAAAAATTGGTTCTTAACATTTGCCTGTTATTGCATTATTTAGCCAAAGGCAGAAAAAGTAGAACAATGTTGTTTCAGCTTTGAGTGTTTAAAAGACTTGTTAACTCGAAAAAGAAGCCTATTGGGTTTTTTTTTCTGCTTTCTAAATGAAAGAAATGTTGCTTTTTAGGAAACGTACAAATTAAAGTGTAAACATGCAGTGAAAAGCAATATCTTGCAGTGTGTGCTGAAATTGCAAATTAAGCTGAAATCAAGCATTAATTTAGTCACCAGAGTAAACATTCAGCTACATTCAAATGAATATGCTGTCTTTACTAATAAATTGTCAGTAATATTTCTCAAATGCTTTGTTATATGCTTTATTAAAATTGTGAGCCCTGATATAATTTTAAAGAACAGAATATTATTAGGTAGGAAGAAAATGAGATGCCCTAGGCTGGTAGAGATACATAAATAGATATTAAACCAGCAGGGACTAGGATCAGGAGAAGATCAAAACATTTTAACTGATATGTAAATTAGTAGTATCACAACACCTGTATTTAGCAGACTAGTTTTTCAGAGGTCTTTCAAAAACTTATTTCAGAGTAATGATGTCTCCTGTTGATTTTATCTGAGGCTGGGAGCACTGAGAATACCTGAATACAACCCTCACTTGGGTTTTTAAATGTAACCATGGACCAAGCTTTGAAGATCAGTCTCTAAGAAAGAAAACTTTAATGTCCCTCAGGACACTTCTGCAAAAAGGGGCACGAAAAGCAGACTGTTCAGTACTCTGCTGCAGACACACACATGCACAGACACTTATGAACACAGTTTTATACTGCAGAACACACATGGGCAAATTTCCATTTTCTCTTTCTGTTTCAATGAACATCTTTTTGTGAAGATTTTTAAATTAATAACATTCGTCTCCCTAGTCACTTATTTAACAATCTTTAAATATTTTCTTCAGAAGATGACACTGATCTATGTTGCTGAAATGTACTATCACTGGATTTTATTCCAGGTTTGATTTTGACAGAGAAAATACTATGTTTACGTAGTGCTTCTTCACTCCTTACGTTCCCCAGTAAAATATAAAATAAATACAATCATATCTACAAACTCCAGTGAATTAATCAAAAAATCTTCACTGTCAAGGTCTTAATCCATGCTGCCTTTTTTTTCAATTCTTACCCTTTTCTGATGTTTAAAGAAACAAACTTCTATTTTTTTTTTTTTTTTTTCTCCTCAAAGCCTTTTAGAAAACTAGCTGTCTGGTAGTAATTTTTTCCAGTTTCCTAGTCAGACACATAATCTGTTTACCACATAACCCAAGGACAAAGAATTACAGGAGAGCCTTAAGGAATGAACGACCCTTTATAAAAGTGTAGTTGCTTTGGATGCAACTCTATAAAATAAGTTCATGGTTGAAAGCACAGGTTATATTTATGTTTGTCTGAGCTCTAGTGCAGACATGGGAAAATCTTACATATATTTTAAAGGTAGCCATATATTCCTATATTACAGAAGGTGTTGAGCCGAAAATTACACGCAGTTTGTATATGATGTTCTTTCAAACCCATTCTTTCCTAACTAAGCCCTCAATCTAGAAAGGCTTAGAAAAGCTTTTCCAGGACAGCTGGAGTCTGCGACAAACAACTATTTGACCTTGTGCAATCCTGTTAGTGAAACTCAGTTTCTGTTTGGAGACATCTAGTCAGATGCGGCTGGTGTTTCCACTTTCTCACTCTCAGTACTCTTTCTTAATAACACCTTTCTAATCACTTCATTTTGGACTAGGGTGGGAAAGAACTTCAGTGTGCTTTCTATCCCTTTTGATGATTTTCCTTTTTTGAGTTTTTGGTATTTTGGGTTTTTTAAGTAATTATGACTAACATGAGCTAATTTATGATAAAAAAATATAACTCAGAAATAAAAGTTAATTTCAGCTGTATCACAGCCTTTCAATTTTCCCTAAGTAGTCCTTCCACACATTTTTGATATTCATTTTAGAAATTTAAAGCTTTGTGTTAAAAAATTGCTGATCTCCCTCCTCTCCCACACAGTGTTTTCAACTACAGTTGGCCTAGGCTGGCAATTTTAAGTTGATTAACTCAGTTTTTGTCCAGAGTGTATATCAAGCATGTAAAAATGTGTATGTTAGTGCATTACGGTTTAAAATTGAGAATGAACAGAAATATGAAAGATATTTTTCTTAAAACTTGAATTTAGAAGAATATCATGTACATATATGTACATATTAATGGCATGGTAGATGCGATGACCTGTGGATTGACAGACATTCAACAGCTGATTGACAGACTACATTCAATTTCTAGTGAACCAGCGGAGTCACAGTAGTACTGCAGAATTTGGCATGATTAGGATAGACACTGAACTAGAATGGTGATGCTAATGGAGGACAGTGGTAAGGTGTATAAGGAAAGCTTGCAGATATTTGCTGATATTCACTCCAGGGCATATAACAATTTTAGGGTCTATGTTGTTATCTGATCCTTTAGATGAAACTCCAGATTAATTTGGATGCTTTCTTATTTCCCACATGTGAACAACACAACTCAAAGACACTGAAGCCTCTGTAACAATGTTGGATAACTAAACTATTATTTAAACATAGATCTTAAAATAAACCAGTCTGATTATTTAAATAGTATTGCCTCCCAATCTACACTGCTATATCTGGGATACTGCCCCTGCATGCCCCTGTATTTGCACTAAATTGCTGAAATGGATACCCTGTAAGCACGTTCACTTTGGGAAACTATTACACAATCTAATACACCTCAGTGCCAAGATATTTCCCCCAAATCTTCAAATGTTTTCATTACCTCAGTTTAGTCCCATTGTTATTAAATATCCCTCAAGCTGTTTATATCTGCTTTGTTCCAAATTTCAAATCTTGAATTCAGTTTCACAGGTATGTTTGTGACAAGTGTAGTAGGGCAAGGCATTTTTAACAAGGTTCATGGTCCAAGCTATGGGTGATCTGAATAGGTGGAAAAAAGTTCTTTCTGCTGTGAAAAGAGAAATCTCAGGAGTCTTTTTAACAAAGCAATTTATATTCCTGTATATAAACTGGGAATTATAAACTAGTGGCCACACTGAATAGAAATCCAAACTGCACTTCTTGAGCATACATGGACTACCTCTTCAGGGAGCCAATGGATCCCACTTATAGGGATCTCTGTATAAAGTTATAAATTATTTGATAGTTAATGTGAAAATTCTTCAAGAGGAGTTAATATTTCCCTGGAGAGAAATGTGCTTGTGAAGGCATGGTCAACTGATTAATGAATGCAGAAATCAGTAAGGGTCAGCTGCAGGAAGGTATCAGTGAGTTTTATTTCGTTCATGAATCCCAAAACTCTGTTCCCCTTTCCGACCTCACCATCTCTTTGTAGTTTCCTTCCCGTTTATTTTCAATGAGGAATTTATAAAACACTTGCAGATGATCTTGCCTATTTTATTCTTCATTTTGTAAAGAGAGAAATATGAGCACATGTGCCTAAGGATAAAATACCAAGTTGCATAACTGCATCACAGAATTCACTCATTTTTTTGTTAAAAGTTTTCTATTGAGCATTCATTTGGTTAATTAACACATTAATTCAGTTGCTGTGTAATCCAGGTGTTTGTTGCTGTGAGATGGACAAACATAACCGAAGGCAACAGTTGTTTAGGCTTATGTATTTTCTGTGAAATTGCATTGGTTCTCTGGGTTTCTTTTATGCATTTGCACATGGAAAATGAGACTATTTCTGTGAAGTATTATCTCAAATATCTTCTTTATTAATTACGCTAAAAACAAATACAATATTTAATAGACAAAGCCCATCTTATCCTCTTTTTGATAGAGGTGAAGTTGATGTTTTAAGATTTTAATTAAGGTGCAAATATACTGATGTAATTTTATGTTCCTCCTCTTACAATGAAATGGTGCTAATGACATTTTCAGATTCTAGATCATACCCTGCTATTATTCTCCACGTGTGCACTGCCTAGACCAGCTTTGTTTGAGAGCTCACTAATGAGTGATGGATGCCAGATTCTGAGAACATTTAATAAGATATTTTTCTCCTTAGTGAGCAGTTTCATATTCTCTATTTTACCATGTAGTGTCTTGATGCTTCTAGTAATGCATTTGTCAGAAAACCACGTGTATGATGTATTCGTGCCTGACAGGTTTAGTGGCCTTCTACAATGGAATTGCAGCTTTGGTGGATAAGGGAAAAACAATAGACATCTACCTGGACTTGTGCAAAGCATTTGATATTGTTGGACACAACCACCTTATCTCTAAATTGGAGGGTCATGGACTTGACAGATAGTGGATAAGGAATTAACTGGATGGTAACACTCAAAGAGTTGTGGTCAGTGGTTTGATGTCCAAGTGGAGATTAGTGATGATAGGTGTTCCTCAGGGGTTGGAACTGGGGCAAGCACTGTTTAACACCTTTAATGAAAACATGGACATTAGGACTGAGTGTACCCTCAGCAAGTTTGCCAACAACACCAAGCTGTGTGTTTGGGTATGACTTTGCACGACGTGATCCAGTGAAAGGTGTTCCTGTCATAGTATCATATTTGGTATTGGGTTGAAAGTGACCTCTAAAGGCCATCTAGTCCAGCCTACGGGGACATCTCTAACTAGGTCAGGTTGCTCAGGGCCCTATTAACCCTGACCTTGGACGTCTCCAGGGATGGGGCCTCCACCACCTCTCTGGGTAACCTGTTACAGTGATCAACCACCTTCATATTAAGGAACTTTTTGCTAATGTCTAAATTAAACCTACTCTTTTCTAGCTTAAAACCACTACCTCGTGTCCTGTCACTACCCCTTGTCCTGTTAATCCTCTGTCTATGGAGGGGATATTCCTGGGCTGCATCAAGAGAAGTGT